>NW_028238199.1:0-2500 GCF_041429995.1 Eschscholzia californica
AGCTGTCCCATGGCGTCCCGAGGCATACCAAGGCCGTCCCGAGCCTTACCAAGGCCGTCCCGAGGCATACCAAGGCCGTCCCTTGCGCGTCCCGTGCTGTCCCGTGCCGTCCTGAGCCTTACAAGGCCGTCGCATGCGCCTCCCGTGCCGTCCGAGCCTCACCAAGGCCGTCCCATGCGCGTCTCGTGCCGTCCCATGGCGTCCCGAGCCTTACAAGGCCGACCCACGCCTTACGAAGGTCGTCCCATGCCTTACAAGGCCGTCCCATGCGCGTCCCGTGCCTTACAAGACCGTCCCATGCCTTACGAAGGCCATCCCATGCGCGTCCCATGCCTTAGCAAGGCCGACCCATGCCTTACCAAGGCCGAACCATGCCTTACCAAGGCCGTCCCATCGATCTCGGAGAAAGTACATCATCATGACATCGGAATACGGCCCCAACATCAATCTCGGAGAAAGTACATCATCATAACATCGGATCGGATGTGTATCCATCGAAGTTCCATCGACACTTCGAGAAGATCGAACATAGCTTCCTAGCATGTTAAAGGTTCGGTGCTAATGGGGACATAAAGATCCCACGACGTTCCAAACGAAAGTAAAGTGTTCCGTGCGTGTGAACTACGTTGTCCCATGTGCCGGCTCTCGACTCCTAAGATGTCCCATGTAAATGCCCTTCGTGGGAAAGAATGTCCCGTGCAACGTCCCTTGATGATCCCCATAAGGTGTCCCATGTGCGTCCCATGATGTCCCATGCGCGTCCCGTGCCGTCCGAGCCTCACCAAGGCCGTCCCATGCGCGTCCCGTGCCGTCCGAGCCTCACCAAGGCCGTCCCATGCGCGTCCCGTGCCGTCCGAGCCTCACCAAGGCCGTCCCATGCGCGTCTCGTGCCGTCCCGAGCTGTGCCGAGGCCGTCCCGTGCTGTCCCATGCCGTCCCGAGCCTCGCCAAGGCCGTCCCGTGCCGTCCGAGCTGTGCCGAGGCCGTCCCGTGCCGTCCGAGCTGTGCCGAGGCCGTCCCGTGCTGTCCCATGCCGTCCCGAGCCTCGCCAAGGCCGTCCCGTGCCGTCCGAGCTGTGCCGAGGCCGTTCCGTGCCGTCCCGTGCTGTCCCATGCCGTCCCGAGCCTCGCCAAGGCCGTCCCGTGCCGTCCGAGCTGTGCCGAGGCCGTCCCGTGCTGTCCCATGCCGTCCCGAGCCTCGCCAAGGCCGTCCCATGCGCGTCCCGTGCCGTCCGAGCCTCAAGTAGGCCGTCCCAGGCCGTCCCGTGCCGTCCCATGCGCGTCCCGTGCCGTCCGAGCCTCACCAGGGCCGTGACATGCCGTCCCGAGCCTGACCAAGGCCGTCCCGTGCCTCACCAAGGCCGTCCCTTGCGCGTCCCGTGCCGTCCCGAGCCTCACCAAGGCCGTCCCATGCGCGTCCCGAGCTGTCCCATGCCGTCCCGAGCCTTAGCAAGGCCGTCCCATTCGCGTCCCGTGCTGTCCCATGCCGTCCCGAGCCTTAGCAAGGCCGTCCCATTCGCGTCCCGTGCCGTCCCATGCGCGTCCCGTGCTGTCCCGTGCCGTCCCGAGCCTGACCAATGCTGTCCCGTGCGCGTCCCATTCTTTTGGCTCGGCTGGCCCGTGCATTCTATGGGGTCGTGGGACATTTCGAAATCCACCCGGGCCATTTCGACTCTCTCTTCATTAATACTATTGAGGTATTATTTATGAATTATTGGAGAAAAGAAACGGAAGAAAATATTTTTTTTTCTATTTTTTATGAATTTTCCGGTGTTTATTCACTTAAAAATTCATAGAAAAATAAATATTTATCGGAATCGCTATTATAATATATCAAAAAAATCCTTGCGAAAAGACCTTTCCAACGAGTATAAGTTTGCTGGATTCCGACGAGTAACGAAGGAGTAAAGGCCCAGTATGCTTGGTTAAAAAATTGATGTTTCCTTGTGAAAATAGGAAAAACAATAACTTTGCACTATAAGGGGGAGGGTTGAGCTCCTTCCCCAGAGCGTGCACAGCACTTGTGCTGGCACGTTCCCTAGTGCTCGCCAAGCACCATAGGGCATCCAAAGGGCAAAGCTCGGCCTACTACATAATGGGAAGCTTCTAATATGTCGGAATACGAAGAGATTTCGTGCGACCCGAAGCTCGGCTCGGGCGTCCCGGCCTGTGCCGAGCTGTGCCGAGCGCGTCCCAGGCCGTCCCGAGCCAAGTCTCGGGCGTCCCAGGCCGTCCCGAGCCAAGTCTCGGGCGTCCCAGGCCGGCCCGAGCAAAGTCTCGGACGTCCCGGGCCGTCCCGAGCTGTGTCGAGGCCGTCCCAGGGCGTCCCGAGCTGGAGCGAGGGCGTCCCAGGCCGTCCCGAGCCAAGTCTCGGGCGTCCCAGGCCGTCCCGAGCAAAGTCTCGGACGTCCCAGGCCGTCCCGAGCAAAGTCTCGGGCGTCCCAGGCCGTCCCGAGCTGTGCCGAGGCCGTCCCAGGCCGTCCCGAGCTGTGGCAAGGGCGT
>NW_028238199.1:32500-40000 GCF_041429995.1 Eschscholzia californica
CGTCCCATGCCTTACGAAGGCCATCCCATGCGCGTCCCATGCCTTAGCAAGGCCGACCCATGCCTTACCAAGGCCGAACCATGCCTTACCAAGGCCGTCCCATCGATCTCGGAGAAAGTACATCATCATGACATCGGAATACGGCCCCAACATCAATCTCGGAGAAAGTACATCATCATAACATCGGATCGGATGTGTATCCATCGAAGTTCCATCGACACTTCGAGAAGATCGAACATAGCTTCCTAGCATGTTAAAGGTTCGGTGCTAATGGGGACATAAAGATCCCACGACGTTCCAAACGAAAGTAAAGTGTTCCGTGCGTGTGAACTACGTTGTCCCATGTGCCGGCTCTCGACTCCTAAGATGTCCCATGTAAATGCCCTTCGTGGGAAAGAATGTCCCGTGCAACGTCCCTTGATGATCCCCATAAGGTGTCCCATGTGCGTCCCATGATGTCCCATGCGCGTCCCGTGCCGTCCGAGCCTCACCAAGGCCGTCCCATGCGCGTCCCGTGCCGTCCGAGCCTCACCAAGGCCGTCCCATGCGCGTCCCGTGCCGTCCGAGCCTCACCAAGGCCGTCCCATGCGCGTCTCGTGCCGTCCCGAGCTGTGCCGAGGCCGTCCCGTGCTGTCCCATGCCGTCCCGAGCCTCGCCAAGGCCGTCCCGTGCCGTCCGAGCTGTGCCGAGGCCGTCCCGTGCCGTCCGAGCTGTGCCGAGGCCGTCCCGTGCTGTCCCATGCCGTCCCGAGCCTCGCCAAGGCCGTCCCGTGCCGTCCGAGCTGTGCCGAGGCCGTTCCGTGCCGTCCCGTGCTGTCCCATGCCGTCCCGAGCCTCGCCAAGGCCGTCCCGTGCCGTCCGAGCTGTGCCGAGGCCGTCCCGTGCTGTCCCATGCCGTCCCGAGCCTCGCCAAGGCCGTCCCATGCGCGTCCCGTGCCGTCCGAGCCTCAAGTAGGCCGTCCCAGGCCGTCCCGTGCCGTCCCATGCGCGTCCCGTGCCGTCCGAGCCTCACCAGGGCCGTGACATGCCGTCCCGAGCCTGACCAAGGCCGTCCCGTGCCTCACCAAGGCCGTCCCTTGCGCGTCCCGTGCCGTCCCGAGCCTCACCAAGGCCGTCCCATGCGCGTCCCGAGCTGTCCCATGCCGTCCCGAGCCTTAGCAAGGCCGTCCCATTCGCGTCCCGTGCTGTCCCATGCCGTCCCGAGCCTTAGCAAGGCCGTCCCATTCGCGTCCCGTGCCGTCCCATGCGCGTCCCGTGCTGTCCCGTGCCGTCCCGAGCCTGACCAATGCTGTCCCGTGCGCGTCCCATTCTTTTGGCTCGGCTGGCCCGTGCATTCTATGGGGTCGTGGGACATTTCGAAATCCACCCGGGCCATTTCGACTCTCTCTTCATTAATACTATTGAGGTATTATTTATGAATTATTGGAGAAAAGAAACGGAAGAAAATATTTTTTTTTCTATTTTTTATGAATTTTCCGGTGTTTATTCACTTAAAAATTCATAGAAAAATAAATATTTATCGGAATCGCTATTATAATATATCAAAAAAATCCTTGCGAAAAGACCTTTCCAACGAGTATAAGTTTGCTGGATTCCGACGAGTAACGAAGGAGTAAAGGCCCAGTATGCTTGGTTAAAAAATTGATGTTTCCTTGTGAAAATAGGAAAAACAATAACTTTGCACTATAAGGGGGAGGGTTGAGCTCCTTCCCCAGAGCGTGCACAGCACTTGTGCTGGCACGTTCCCTAGTGCTCGCCAAGCACCATAGGGCATCCAAAGGGCAAAGCTCGGCCTACTACATAATGGGAAGCTTCTAATATGTCGGAATACGAAGAGATTTCGTGCGACCCGAAGCTCGGCTCGGGCGTCCCGGCCTGTGCCGAGCTGTGCCGAGCGCGTCCCAGGCCGTCCCGAGCCAAGTCTCGGGCGTCCCAGGCCGTCCCGAGCCAAGTCTCGGGCGTCCCAGGCCGGCCCGAGCAAAGTCTCGGACGTCCCGGGCCGTCCCGAGCTGTGTCGAGGCCGTCCCAGGGCGTCCCGAGCTGGAGCGAGGGCGTCCCAGGCCGTCCCGAGCCAAGTCTCGGGCGTCCCAGTGTCACGGCCTTTTCTCTCGATAGGCGTCGTGCGGCACTTGTGCGCGCTCTCGGGACAAGTCAGCCAACAAAGTAATATTCCAAACAACCAACGATAGCTACAAAAGAAGGCAACAAGATATATTATTGATAGATAATGAGAGCTTACAAGGAAAGACAAGCATATGACTAAGGAAGCTTCCTAAAGGCTAGGGAAGCTTATGGCTCTTCGGTTGCCCACTATTTGGAAGGTAGGGGTCTTCCACTCAAAGTTTACCATCCACTCCCCTACATAGTGCAAAATATATGTTTTACCTATCCTCACAAGGAAACATCAATGCTTTCAACCAAGCATACTCCTTTGTTGGAAATAAAGACATCTACGTCCCCGTGCCAAGGGAAGCTACCTAAGGAAGCTACCTATATACAAGGCACCTTACTATGCACGCTCAAGACATATGCCGGCCTAGCGCAAGGCATATGCTACACTTATTACAATGCATAAAAGTAAAAGACATGTCCCTTGGCAATACCAACATGGCTTGACAAAAAGGGACATGACAGACTTCCCCACTTGTTATGTCGTCGTCCTCGACGACTTCGCTGCCAAGTACTCCACGATCTTTTCTGCATTGTCGAGCAAGGAGCTGGCGCGTTCCCAACTGGCTTCGGCTTCTGGCAGGTTCTTCCACTTGACTAAGTACTCGATCTCCGGTGGCGAATTGTGATGAGCTTGAGCACGGCGATCAGCTACTATCTTCTGCACCTCCCTGGTTGGCTGGAGCTCCGGTCTTGGATTAGATCTCTGCTGGTTGGCACGTTGGGGATCCGCCTGATCCTGGTAGAACGGCTTCAGGTTGCTGGCATGGAAGACTGGATGGTGGTTCTGCATATACCTCGGGAGTTGTACTTTGAACGAAACCTTTCCAACACGAGCAATGATGGGAAAGGGGCCCTCGTACCGCCTCACCAAGTTTCGGTGTAGCTTCTTCACGAACCGAGAAGTATCCCTGTTGATCTTGACGAGCACCAAGTCACCTACTTTGAAGTTGTGTGGTCTCCGGTTCTCATCTGCGAACTTCTTCATGCGTGCTGCTGCTTTCTCCAGGTGTGCTTTGGCTATTTCTGCTGTCCGCTGCCATTCCTTAGCAAAAGTGAATGCCCGTGGGCTAGTACCTGTATAACCTGTTGCAACCGTGTGGGGAGTTAACGGTCGCTGCCCTGTTACCAGCTCGAACGGTGTCTTGCAGGTAGAAGAACTCTCCTGCAAATTGAAACAGAACTGAGCTACGTCCAATAGATTCACCCAATTCTGCTGGTTGGCACTAACAAAGTGCCTAAGGTATTCTTCAAGAAGAGCGTTGAAACGCTCCGTCTGGCCGTCTGTCTGCGGATGATTACTTGTCGAGAAGTTCAGCTGTGACCCTAGAAGTTTCATGAGCTCGGTCCAAAACCGCCCTGTAAATCTGGCATCACGATCACTGATAATAGTCTGGGGCACACCCCAATATTTCACTACGTGCTTCAAGAACAAGAACGCCACTTCTTCCGCAGTACACTGAGCAGGTGCTGGAATAAAGGTTGCATACTTCGAGAAACGATCAATCACCACCATAATAGAAGTATACTCCCCCACTTTTGGCAAGCCACTAATGAAATCCATAGATACACTCTCCCATGGACGCTGCACCACCGGCAATGGCTCCAAAAGTCCCAAAGGTTTCTTCCGCATCACCTTGTCCTGCTGACAAATGAGGCAAGTCTGCACATACTCTTCAACTTGCTTCCTCATGTTCGGCCAGTAATATGCTGTCTCAAGTAACGCCAATGTACGATGGTAGCCAGGGTGGCCTGCCCATACGGTATCATGACATTCCTTGATCAGCTCCCGCCTTAGCTCCGCAGAGCGAGGCACATAGAGACGTCCACCTGTGGTATATAACAAATCCTCTTTGATTCTGAACCTTGTGGAACGTCCTCCCTTCACCATATCGACCAAGATCTTGGCTTCTTTATCACTCTGCAGCCGTTCACGAATCTTGTCGATGATGATGGTCTTCAGCTGGGACCTGCTCCTCTGTCCCGTAGTAACCAAGGCGGCCAACTCCGCCTTCCTGCTCAGGGCATCAGCAACATTGTTCATTCTTCCTGGTTGGTACTCCATATCAAAATCAAACTCGGCCAATGACTCTTGCCAGCGAGCCTGCTTGGAAGTGAGCTTCTTCTGAGTCATGAAGTGTGAGGCAGCAACATTGTCGGTCTTCACCAGAAACTTCGACCCCAACAAATAATGCCTCCAGACCCTTAAGCAATGAACAATAGCTAGTAACTCTTTCTCCTGAGCTATATAACGCCGCTCCGTGTCGGAAAGCTTGCGGCTCTCGTATGCAACTGGGTGACCATCTTGCACTAGTACCCCGCCAAGTGCAAAATCAGATGCATCGGTATGAACTTCAAAAGGCTTGGAAATGTCGGGCAATGCCAATACGGGATCGTTAGCAACCTGCTGCTTCATGTCCTCGAATGCTTCTTGACATTCCTTCGACCAAACCCAGGGCCTATCCTTCTTCAACAAGTCTGTCAAAGGTGCCGATCTGGCTGAATATCTCCTGATGAACTTACGATAGTAGTTCGCAAGTCCGAGAAATGATCTGAGCTCCGACACTGAAGTTGGCACCTTCCACTCTTGGATGGCTTTCACCTTCTTCATCTCCATTCGGATATGCCCATCACCAATAATGTGGCCCAGAAAACCGATGTGTTTTTGCGCAAACGAGCACTTTTCCTCTTTCACATACAGCTGGTTCTCCTTCAGGACCCTAAACACTTCTCTCAAGTGCTTTGCATGATCTTCCAAACTGTGGCTATACACAACAATATCATCAAGATACACCACCACGAACTTGTCGAGAAACTCATGGAAGATCTGGTTCATCAACGTACAAAACGTGGCGGGTGCGTTGGTTAAGCCAAAAGGCATCACCAAGTACTCAAACGCCCCATACCGCGTCACGCACGTGGTCTTCGGCTCGTCGCCTTCTGCAACGCGGACTTGATAATACCCAGAGCGCAAGTCTAACTTCGAAAAGTACTTTGCCGAACCGAGCTGATCGAACAAGTCCGCTATAAGTGGAATCGGGTATTTGTTCTTCACAGTCACCTTGTTCAAAGCCCGAAAATCCACGCACAACCGCAAGCTACCGTCGTGCTTCTTCTGGAACAACACTGGAGCACCATAAGGAGCTTTGGACGGACGGATGAATCCCGCCTCCAATAGCTCATCGAGTTGTTTTCTCAATTCGGCCAACTCGGGTGGAGCCATCCTGTAGGGAGCTTTCGCAGGTGGCTTAACTCCTGGAATAATCTCTATTTGATGATCAACAGCACGTCGTGGGGGTAGAGACTTCGGAAGCTTTGCTGGCATAACATCCCTGAACTCCTTCAGGATGGTTTGGATCTTGGCAGGTACAGGTTCTGCATCTACTCCTGTAGTCTCCATCTTTAAGGCTGCCAAGTATGTCAACTCTCCCTTCTTTAGCCCTTTCTCTAGCTGCATCGCTGAGATCATCTTGTCGCCTCGAGTCTTCTCGGCAACTACTGGCACCATGCACGGCTTGTCTCCAAGGAAACATATGCTCCCCAAGTACGGCATCGGCACCATTTTGTGCTCCATCATGAAGTCTAGTCCAATGATGACCTGAAAATCATCCAAAGGTACACAAGTAAAGTTAGTCTTACCAGACCACTTGCCAATCTCGAGGGGTACATCTCGAGCTACCCCATCTACGGGTTTTGGTGCCGAATTAACGGCCTTCATGCGGCTTGGATCCTTATGAAGCTTTAGACCCAACCGCTTAGCCTCCGCAGCATCTACGAAGTTGTTGCTAGCTCCAGTATCTACCATCACCTTGGTAGTTTTGCCATTAACCTTACATTCAACGTACATCAGCACCCTTGAGGCTTTAGGCTTCTCGCTTGATTGGCCCGCAAGAGCATTGAGTACCTGGAGCGCACCCATCTTTGAATCATCATCATCGCTATCCACATCTTCCTGTGGATCATGCATACTCTCTTTGTCCTCTTTGCCGCCAAAAGACACCTTCAATGCATTGAGCGCGGCTCGGGATGGACAATCACGTATGCGATGGGGGCCACTACAAAGGAAGCATTTCAACGGAGCTTTGGCTCCCGATGTAGCGCCCGTCTTCGACCCTGTGCCATCCCGGTTGGGGTAAGGTTTCCTCTCATGGCCTTTTCCCCTTCCAGGATTGGGCTTTCCTCCAGTGCCCGTAGGCTTTTTCCTCTCTTGATCATTCGTTGCGAAATCTGTGAGTCTCTCAGCGGCGGATTGCGCTGTGGCCAAGTCTTGCACTCTTTGCCTCTGGAGCTCTGTCTGTGCCCATGGCTTTAGGCCTTCAAGAAAACAGAAGAGCTTATCCTTCTCTGACATATCTTTTATATCGAGCATGAGCGCTGAGAACTGCTTCACATATTCCCGAACAGTACCTGTGTGTTGAAGCTTCCGTAGCTTCTTTCTAGCCATATACTCCACATTCTCGGGAAGGAATTGAGCCTTGAGCTCTCTTTTCAAATCCTCCCAAGAGTCTATGACGGCACGTCCGGCTTGTATCTCTTCGTACCGTGTGCGCCACCATAGTTTAGCATCCCCCGTCAAGTACATTGTGGCCATCGAGACCTTGGTGTCTTCATCGTCGGGTCGCACGGCACGGAAGTATTGCTCCATGTCAAACAAGAAGTTCTCGAGCTCCTTGCCATCTCTGGCTCCTCCATAGGATCTTGGATCCGGTACTCGCACACGAGGAGGATGCGCCTCTGCTGCTCCGGCTCGGTCTTGGGTACCTACAATCCGCATCAATACATTCACCTGTGCTCGCAACTCGTCGATTATGCTACCTTGCTCTTCGCGAAGGTCGCTTATTTGCACTTGCACATCCTCAAGGGATGCTCCCATAGCTTCGACCGTCATATCCACACCGTTGTGGCGACCTTCCAATCCGTCTAGCTTCTCCGCGAGCAACGGGACTCCCACGATCACTTCTTCCAAGCGCGCGGCCCGTTCCTCCAAAGCATCCAACCGTTCTTTCGTAGTTCGTGGAGCTGCCATCCTATGCTCTGATACCAATTGTCACGGCCTTTTCTCTCGATAGGCGTCGTGCGGCACTTGTGCGCGCTCTCGGGACAAGTCAGCCAACAAAGTAATATTCCAAACAACCAACGATAGCTACAAAAGAAGGCAACAAGATATATTATTGATAGATAATGAGAGCTTACAAGGAAAGACAAGCATATGACTAAGGAAGCTTCCTAAAGGCTAGGGAAGCTTATGGCTCTTCGGTTGCCCACTATTTGGAAGGTAGGGGTCTTCCACTCAAAGTTTACCATCCACTCCCCTACATAGTGCAAAATATAT
>NW_028238199.1:60000-70000 GCF_041429995.1 Eschscholzia californica
CTCCTAAGATGTCCCATGTAAATGCCCTTCGTGGGAAAGAATGTCCCGTGCAACGTCCCTTGATGATCCCCATAAGGTGTCCCATGTGCGTCCCATGATGTTGTAGGGTTTTATACCCTTCTACTAGTGTTTATAGCGGAAATATGACATCTAATGTCTACACTAGTATTCCCAGGATCACATGCAAAACTAGTAATTAATCTAATGGAGATAGTGGATTACCTTAATCGCTTTTCCCTCAAACTAGTTGAATTGATTGAAGAAGACCAAGAGCTTCAAGTGTAGCTCCTCTACTTGGGACACGAGCAATCAATTTGATCTCCCACCTTGTTGTATAGCTAGCACACCAATGGTGGTTGGATAATAAGAAGACCTTCTTCTTGCTTGACTAGATAGATAGTTAATGGGAATTAGCTCACTTTCTCCTCTCTACTTGATGTGGTAGAGTAAGAAAGCTTAGAGAGAAATTCCACACCTTATTCTCTGCCCTAAGAGTGTTTATATAGAACCCTAATAAGAATCCACCTCCTTTTAGGTTTCCCAAAACACCCTTTAGAATAAGATTTAGGGAAATAGTCGAAAATAGCAACTATTGGTATTTTCTCAATTCCCTAAGGAGATGACGTCCAAACCCAGCCAAAATTGGCAGATTTAATGTTCATAACATAAGGAAACGTCCCTCCAAAAATCAGCCCAATCCGAGCCCTAAAAGTGCCCGAATCGGCCTAGGCCCAAAAACCCTGCTTTTGGCCTTTTTGTACTATCTTTGCCTAATTCCTTTTTAGGCCTATGAGATATGTTTATGGGACACTCCCATGATTATATCTCACTCCCACTAGTCATATCCTAGATCAATTTGTCACTCTTATGTGTAACCCGTTGTAGGATCCGATCGAAGTTAGCCGCGAATTACTTCGTAATTCGACGATCGTAGTTGGTCTCTAGCTACAACTCTACGATCCCTAAATCAATCGGACTTGATGATCTTCCACATCAATTGTCCTATCCGACAAATTGTTCGCATTGTCACCTTGGTCGAAGGACATCTCCTTCAACTCCTTCAGACTCCCACTTGGACTTAGAACAAGTGCAATGCCTCGATTCCCGTGTCAATTTAGTATCCCATCTGATACGTCACGTCATTCAGACTTTCTTGATATCCGAGTACAACTGTAAAAGACAAACGATTAACTTTTAATCCGTTTGAGCGCGGCCACGCATTTTCAGTTGCTACTCATCAAGTGGCCTTGAGACACTTTGTACCTAATGTGATTAGGGTGACACAATCCATTCTTGCGCTCCCACTTAACTTCATGTCTATCCTGTCCTTCCCAGTGTCCGCCTTTATAACCTCCTTTTACGGCGCGGCGTTTAACGGAACCAAAGTCGGGCATTCCTTACATAAGATGAGTGGAGCACTCATGTTTTGAGGAATCTCTCCAATTGTCTTTATGAGAAGTATTGACGTTCATCACGAGTGATGTACTTCTCATTTGAGGGTTATCCAGTGTATAAACCTTTTACACACCCACGTAGTCGAATAGAATATACTATTCCTATAGCCCATGAAACTGCGCTATCCCATCGACTCCCGTGCTAGTCTTCGTGAGTCATTGTTGTCCATGCAATGACCTGGACCAGGGATTTGATAATAAATATTCCAAGTTCACTTAATAGGGTTTCATTCATCAGATCACGTATCTGACAAACCTATTCGGAATGTTTTATCATCAATGGACTGTCGTTTAAATACTAAACCAAATTTAGACGACTTGTGAAATAACTCTATTATTTCTGATAACGAGAGTTGTAAATCTGAGCCTCTTCCGTAAAACTCTTTTTACCCACTCAGTTTTACTCGTCGAGGTTTAAAATTATACCTCATGCCTTAGACTGTGTATGAATCTCATACTATGTCTTAGGTGACAGTTCAGTTTGACTACCGTGGTAGTCGGTTTTAAACTTTGCTAATTATCAATTAATTTGAAGACGGTTATCTTCAACCTTGATAATTTCTAATAACTTTTACTAGAGTTAAGGCTTTTAATTCTTTATGTAGTATTTGCAACAGTTCCCGGCTTAAACACTTTTAGCCTACTTTCCTTCCATGTCTGAAAGTTTGCTACGATGACATGTTCAATTTTGTACTACTTCATCCTTTAGCCTTCTAGGATGTACTAAGTAGTGTTTCGGTTTTCCAATCCGAATTCGGATGTTTAAATGCTAATCATGTCCAACATGATTGACTTTATGTTTTCGAACATAAATGTCTCTCTCATGCGTGCTAGCTCATCGGTGTCTTTTCAGACTCCGATTTTTGCAACGCCCTCTGTCATGAGTTTTTGGGTCGAAATTCTTTTAGACTTTCCGAGTCTTAGATTTTCTGTTTCGGATCTCAAGCATCTCAGCGTACTGAGTCTCTCTAATCCTATCATCCTTTTGATCTATGCTTATAGATCTTCAGATGCCCAAAATGGCATTTTATCCTTTTGTGTGTGGTCCTTTATTGAGTCAGTTCGTTACTGTTATACAACACCTTATGTCGTACTCAATCTTTTGTATGTACTCTGCATACGGACCCGGAAGGTTTGTTTACTCCCACTTACCTTCTTGAAATTTCGTGATTCAAGATTTTCTTCATTCCTCAGGAATCAAACTTCTTTGATTGCCTTTTGAATCGAAGATTCTAACTCTTGCGTGCTTTTAATCCGTCGATAGATTTCTTAAGCATGCTTGTGGACATAACTTGATTGGAAGAATCTTTATTCTTCTTGTCTCGTTTCGGGAAACATGAATGTTTCCATCCTTCTCAGTTTTCTATTTTGGAAAACCAATTTAGGTCTTCTGTTGACTTAAATTATCAAGCTTCATGTCTTGACGAGATATGGATTCCACGATGATTTTGGCTTCTAGCCAAAATCTAGAGTCAGTTTCCGTTTCTGCGCAGGTCTTTTATCTCTTCAGAAAAAACCTTTATTTTCTGTGTCTTTGAGATTTGACCTTTTAGGGCTTTTGAACAACAATTTGGAATTTTCTCAACTACTTTGAGATATTCCTTTAGAGACACTTTCACTTGTTTTGAGAGTTCTCCGGCGAATGACATTCGCTTTTGTGCGGTGGGTTTGTAAGATTATATCTTTAACCTTTCCTTTTCCAAGGAGTCGCAGTTTGTTGCTCTTGGTCGAATTTAATCGACTTGTACAAGTTTCATGATTGTTCTTCATGACCCTCCATGATTTTTCTCATGATCGAATTAAATCGACTTGTACTTTTCTCCCACTTATTCTTGTAATAATTAGTGTTTTCTCCCAGACTACTAGGTGTGCTAATTATTAGAAGAATACTATCATGAGCAACAAACACTTTGTTCTCTTGATTGGTTATGGAAGAAGCCCAAATTTCTTTTAAAAAAGAAATTGCGTCAGATATTAGCTAGTTTTGTAATGCTTTTACAAATTTAGCTTTAGACGGAATTTTGGTAAGTGTGAAAACAATCGTTTATAGAATATGTCCCAAAATATTCGGAAGACTGGCTTAAACCCATCTTTGATCGAATTATGCATAGCAATGTTCGATTGCTCCCACTGAATCCACCATCCGTCGGATGTGTTCCATGGAGCAGAGTTTGGGAAACTGTTTCTCAACTCCTTTGATGGTTATCAAGTGTTTGACTCAAGTTTTCACTATCTTGTCAAAGTGATTCTTTACTTCGGTTTGTACTTTGTTTGAACCTTTCAAACATTCTGACTTATACTTTATGATTTGTACGTTTCCATACTTCATGAAGTTGTCAGAGTACGTATTTGAAGTTTCTCTCGTTAGCTTCTGCAAGTAAACTTATAGGTCTGCATAACACCGTATGAGTCCTAATAGATTACTAGTCTTTATGCCTTTTGAAAAGGGTGACTTTGTCAATTAGTCCTTAAGACCCAATTTACAATGCTGAAGTTTAATGAGTTTGAATCTCTTGATTTTAGCCATTATCAATGTTAACCTTCAGTTAATTTTATCACTGGTTTAAAACATCAGACGTTTCTAGAAGAACAAAATAATCACTATTAAGTTCTAAGCTAGATCAGTGTCTAAAAGAAGACTTCGATCCCTTTCAGCATCCCTAGCATCACTGCTTCTGCTCCCTCTTGGATCTTTACTTCTTTTAGTCAAGTATGTGATTTCCTTGAGCTCCCACTGAGCCGCTCATCTGGTCTTAAATACCTGATGAAGGAATTTTACGATACTTGTTTTTAACTTTGTTAACAAGGATACGGAATCGGAATTCATAATTCCATTCCTTTTGTCCTCCAAGTGCTAAAGGTAGTTTCTTATCCAGTGGCCTTTGCCATCACAGTAGAAACATTTGGTGTCAGGAGGAGGACCTTTGTCTTTAGGTTTGGCAACTCGTTTGCCTTTTCCTTTTGACGCGGTTTTCTTCTTCTGTTTTCCACCTTTCTTGAACCCTTTGTCCTTTTGTACCATAAGAACGTCCTTCTTAGTCTCCACTATAGCGACGTCCTTTTCGGCTGTTAGAAGCATAGAATGAAGTTCCTCCAACGTTTTATCCCATCCATTCATGTTGTAGTTCATCTTAAACTGATTAAAACCACTATGGAGGGAGTGAAGGATAGTGTCGGTAGCCGTCTGTTGGCTATAAGGGAAACCTAGTTTAGCCAGCTTGCCCATGAGCCTGATCATTTGACGAACATGAGGCCCAACTGGTTTTCCCTTTTCAAGGCGCATGTCCATAATTGCTTTAGAGGTTTCAAACCTCTCCAATCTCGACTGTTTCTGGAACATTTCCCGAAGTTGTCGCATCATGGAGTAAGCATCCATGTCTATGAACTGCTCTTGCAGAGTCGGTTCCATGGTTGCTAGCATTAAGCAAGTTACAGGCTCTGCCTTTTTCCGCACACTCCTTTCTTCATCTATCTCTTCTTTAGTCGAATTATCATCCAATACAGGAATTGGAGTTTCTAGTACATGTTGCTTTCCTTCCATCCTGAGAACTATTCCCAGGTTCCTCTCCCAGTCAAGGAAGTTGTGCTCATTTAGCTTCTCCTTGTCGAGAAGTGAGCGGAAGTTGAAAATATCTTTTGTCATCTACATAAAAGAAATGGCAAAGTTTTAAACTCGTTATCATTTTTGAAAAACTTAGTTTTCCCACATTATTCAATAAAAATCGTCCCCGATTGAATAAGTGATTCCAAGACCCCAGTTCTTCGGAGTAAAGCGGACGAAGGCCCTACCCTTTGACTCCGTCGTTCCGGGTGAGTGAACTACTTCACTGATCATACCTTATGACTCTTGGTTGATAGATTTCATTAATGAATGACTAATCTATCCTTTTGCCTCGAGTATCCAAGACTCTCTTGCTGATCTCGTTGAGTAGAACCATTTAGACGTGTAGGCCTCTTCTATAGACCTACCCGCATTGTCCCAAGGTAGAGGAGGTACTCTGCGAAGGCCGACCCACCTTCCTCGAACAAGGGCGCAACGAGTGTCTTAATCTGGATAGGCGATTACTCAAGATTACTTTTGGGGACTTTTACGCTAGTCTGGCGTTTGTTATAGTGAACTATTTAGCCTAACTAACATCCACGACATAAAGCGTAAATAAGTAAGTAAATGCGCGCGAGAAAGTAAATCAAGCAGACATGGATCCTAGTATGGCCCCTAACCTAGAAGATCTAATCTCCTTTGGTTTTCTTCTTGTTTCGCCTTTTGGTTCGTCTAGATCTCCATCCTTGAACCTCCATTGATTTCTCCCACTCGCCTTTGGATTCCATCCTTGAGTTTTCTTCAATGGACTCATTGACCCTAAACTCTAATTACAAGACTCTAACGATTCGCAGATCGTATAAACTTGAAATTAAAATTAATTACAAAGCATGCACCCATCCGTGCTTAAAACAAGAATAAAGATATAAATCTATGGCCATACTAGTTTCCCGCATTCACATCACATGCAATCATATAATATATCAAGGCTAAGAATTATATATGCATGATTATCTTGGGAGATACTTTTGTTGACATCACATGTCACATTACGGACCTTAAGTCTAAATTCGAAGAATTCAACTAGTGGTGCGTTCCGGTTTTATCTTTTATGATTTCTAAAATCATCTTTAAGAAAAACTCCGTTTCGGGTTTTGAAAGCCCGGGTCAATTTCGGAAAAACATTGGTTCGATTCTTAATGATTTCATAAATCAATTTAAAGAGAAATCCGTTTTGGCCTTCTGGATGGCCCGGATTGATTTTGGAATTATTTGGTTGGAATCGGAAGAAATTTTGGCAAAAACTCCCACTCGAATGATGGTTCCTTTTTGTGGTCCGAAAAGCCTCGAAAAAGCCCGGGACAAGTCCTAGACAAGTCCCGGCCCAAGCCCAGAAAAGGGCTCGGACAAGGTCCGGACATAGCACGGCCCATAGGCCGGCATGTCCTGGCCGAAGCCTATCAAGGCCTGGTCTCGTCCTGGCCGGAGCCAGGACGCTAGTCCATGTACCAGACGCGTCCTAGACGTGTCTGGTGCTGGACCGGACCAGCACTAGGTGTCTCGGACTAGTCCGAGACACCCAGAACCTCCCAGACGCGTCTCCAAGACGCGTCTGGTCGAGTGCTCTGGACGCGTCCTAGACGCGTCCAGGAAGCTCCCTCCGCAGCTGCTGGTCGCGTCTCCAAGACGCGTCCCAACAGCTGCTCTGGACGCGTCTTCAAGACGCGTCCAGAAGCTTCTGTCGCAGCTGCTGGTCGCGTCCTAGACGCGTCTCAGCAGCTGCTCTGGATGCGTCCAGAGGACGCATCCAGGAGCTCCCGGTCCGGCCAGGAAGCTTCCTGGCCGGACACTAGGGTTTTTCAAAACCCTAGTTTCCAAAAATTTTTTTTCTTTTGCAACTCTAAGTTGCTATTTTCCAAATTTAAAACTTTTCTTAAAATTTTGAAATCTTTTAGAACACTTCTAAAATTTTTACAAAACTTGTAGAAACTTTTAAAATTTCCAAATTTTGTTTTGAGAGTTTCCCAAAACTCAAAACACTTCTTTTTAGAACACTTCTAAAATTCCAAAAATCTTTGTTTTTCAAAAGTTTCCAAAACTTGAAAACAACTCTTAATCAAACCAATTTTGGATCAAAGTCTAGGTTTTTGAAAACTTTTTCAAAGAACAATTTTGAAATCTATTTGAAAAATTCTTGAATCCCATTCAAAATCAATCAATTTCTTATGTTTAAAACTCTTTTAAACATAACTATCAACTTAATCAAGCATGGATTAGTCCGAAATTCAATCTAATTGAGTTTTAAAACACTTTTAATCATCAATTTGATTCTTAATTTGAAATTCATTGAATCCCATTCAATATTATCAAATTGTGAGTTTAAATAGTTTTAAAACACTTTTAAAATATTTTTATAAACTCAATTTATCAAACTATCAATTATATCTAATATGAACTAGTTCGATTCTTAGCAAAAACTAGTTAATAGCAAGAGGCTCTGACGCCACTGTAGGGTTTTATACCCTTCTACTAGTGTTTATAGCGGAAATATGACATCTAATGTCTACACTAGTATTCCCAGGATCACATGCAAAACTAGTAATTAATCTAATGGAGATAGTGGATTACCTTAATCGCTTTTCCCTCAAACTAGTTGAATTGATTGAAGAAGACCAAGAGCTTCAAGTGTAGCTCCTCTACTTGGGACACGAGCAATCAATTTGATCTCCCACCTTGTTGTATAGCTAGCACACCAATGGTGGTTGGATAATAAGAAGACCTTCTTCTTGCTTGACTAGATAGATAGTTAATGGGAATTAGCTCACTTTCTCCTCTCTACTTGATGTGGTAGAGTAAGAAAGCTTAGAGAGAAATTCCACACCTTATTCTCTGCCCTAAGAGTGTTTATATAGAACCCTAATAAGAATCCACCTCCTTTTAGGTTTCCCAAAACACCCTTTAGAATAAGATTTAGGGAAATAGTCGAAAATAGCAACTATTGGTATTTTCTCAATTCCCTAAGGAGATGACGTCCAAACCCAGCCAAAATTGGCAGATTTAATGTTCATAACATAAGGAAACGTCCCTCCAAAAATCAGCCCAATCCGAGCCCTAAAAGTGCCCGAATCGGCCTAGGCCCAAAAACCCTGCTTTTGGCCTTTTTGTACTATCTTTGCCTAATTCCTTTTTAGGCCTATGAGATATGTTTATGGGACACTCCCATGATTATATCTCACTCCCACTAGTCATATCCTAGATCAATTTGTCACTCTTATGTGTAACCCGTTGTAGGATCCGATCGAAGTTAGCCGCGAATTACTTCGTAATTCGACGATCGTAGTTGGTCTCTAGCTACAACTCTACGATCCCTAAATCAATCGGACTTGATGATCTTCCACATCAATTGTCCTATCCGACAAATTGTTCGCATTGTCACCTTGGTCGAAGGACATCTCCTTCAACTCCTTCAGATGTCCCATGCGCGTCCCGTGCCGTCCGAGCCTCACCAAGGCCGTCCCATGCGCGTCCCGTGCCGTCCGAGCCTCACCAAGGCCGTCCCATGCGCGTCCCGTGCCGTCCGAGCCTCACCAAGGCCGTCCCATGCGCGTCTCGTGCCGTCCCGAGCTGTGCCGAGGCCGTCCCGTGCTGTCCCATGCCGTCCCGAGCCTCGCCAAGGCCGTCCCGTGCCGTCCGAGCTGTGCCGAGGCCGTCCCGTGCCGTCCGAGCTGTGCCGAGGCCGTCCCGTGCTGTCCCATGCCGTCCCGAGCCTCGCCAAGGCCGTCCCGTGCCGTCCGAGCTGTGCCGAGGCCGTTCCGTGCCGTCCCGTGCTGTCCCATGCCGTCCCGAGCCTCGCCAAGGCCGTCCCGTGCCGTCCGAGCTGTGCCGAGGCCGTCCCGTGCTGTCCCATGCCGTCCCGAGCCTCGCCAAGGCCGTCCCATGCGCGTCCCGTGCCGTCCGAGCCTCAAGTAGGCCGTCCCAGGCCGTCCCGTGCCGTCCCATGCGCGTCCCGTGCCGTCCGAGCCTCACCAGGGCCGTGACATGCCGTCCCGAGCCTGACCAAGGCCGTCCCGTGCCTCACCAAGGCCGTCCCTTGCGCGTCCCGTGCCGTCCCGAGCCTCACCAAGGCCGTCCCATGCGCGTCCCGAGCTGTCCCATGCCGTCCCGAGCCTTAGCAAGGCCGTCCCATTCGCGTCCCGTGCTGTCCCATGCCGTCCCGAGCCTTAGCAAGGCCGTCCCATTCGCGTCCCGTGCCGTCCCATGCGCGTCCCGTGCTGTCCCGTGCCGTCCCGAGCCTGACCAATGCTGTCCCGTGCGCGTCCCATTCTTTTGGCTCGGCTGGCCCGTGCATTCTATGGGGTCGTGGGACATTTCGAAATCCACCCGGGCCATTTCGACTCTCTCTTCATTAATACTATTGAGGTATTATTTATGAATTATTGGAGAAAAGAAACGGAAGAAAATATTTTTTTTTCTATTTTTTATGAATTTTCCGGTGTTTATTCACTTAAAAATTCATAGAAAAATAAATATTTATCGGAATCGCTATTATAATATATCAAAAAAATCCTTGCGAAAAGACCTTTCCAACGAGTATAAGTTTGCTGGATTCCGACGAGTAACGAAGGAGTAAAGGCCCAGTATGCTTGGTTAAAAAATTGATGTTTCCTTGTGAAAATAGGAAAAACAATAACTTTGCACTATAAGGGGGAGGGTTGAGCTCCTTCCCCAGAGCGTGCACAGCACTTGTGCTGGCACGTTCCCTAGTGCTCGCCAAGCACCATAGGGCATCCAAAGGGCAAAGCTCGGCCTACTACATAATGGGAAGCTTCTAATATGTCGGAATACGAAGAGATTTCGTGCGACCCGAAGCTCGGCTCGGGCGTCCCGGCCTGTGCCGAGCTGTGCCGAGCGCGTCCCAGGCCGTCCCGAGCCAAGTCTCGGGCGTCCCAGGCCGTCCCGAGCCAAGTCTCGGGCGTCCCAGGCCGGCCCGAGCAAAGTCTCGGAC
>NW_028238199.1:90000-92500 GCF_041429995.1 Eschscholzia californica
CCGTCCGAGCCTCACCAAGGCCGTCCCATGCGCGTCCCGTGCCGTCCGAGCCTCACCAAGGCCGTCCCATGCGCGTCTCGTGCCGTCCCGAGCTGTGCCGAGGCCGTCCCGTGCTGTCCCATGCCGTCCCGAGCCTCGCCAAGGCCGTCCCGTGCCGTCCGAGCTGTGCCGAGGCCGTCCCGTGCCGTCCGAGCTGTGCCGAGGCCGTCCCGTGCTGTCCCATGCCGTCCCGAGCCTCGCCAAGGCCGTCCCGTGCCGTCCGAGCTGTGCCGAGGCCGTTCCGTGCCGTCCCGTGCTGTCCCATGCCGTCCCGAGCCTCGCCAAGGCCGTCCCGTGCCGTCCGAGCTGTGCCGAGGCCGTCCCGTGCTGTCCCATGCCGTCCCGAGCCTCGCCAAGGCCGTCCCATGCGCGTCCCGTGCCGTCCGAGCCTCAAGTAGGCCGTCCCAGGCCGTCCCGTGCCGTCCCATGCGCGTCCCGTGCCGTCCGAGCCTCACCAGGGCCGTGACATGCCGTCCCGAGCCTGACCAAGGCCGTCCCGTGCCTCACCAAGGCCGTCCCTTGCGCGTCCCGTGCCGTCCCGAGCCTCACCAAGGCCGTCCCATGCGCGTCCCGAGCTGTCCCATGCCGTCCCGAGCCTTAGCAAGGCCGTCCCATTCGCGTCCCGTGCTGTCCCATGCCGTCCCGAGCCTTAGCAAGGCCGTCCCATTCGCGTCCCGTGCCGTCCCATGCGCGTCCCGTGCTGTCCCGTGCCGTCCCGAGCCTGACCAATGCTGTCCCGTGCGCGTCCCATTCTTTTGGCTCGGCTGGCCCGTGCATTCTATGGGGTCGTGGGACATTTCGAAATCCACCCGGGCCATTTCGACTCTCTCTTCATTAATACTATTGAGGTATTATTTATGAATTATTGGAGAAAAGAAACGGAAGAAAATATTTTTTTTTCTATTTTTTATGAATTTTCCGGTGTTTATTCACTTAAAAATTCATAGAAAAATAAATATTTATCGGAATCGCTATTATAATATATCAAAAAAATCCTTGCGAAAAGACCTTTCCAACGAGTATAAGTTTGCTGGATTCCGACGAGTAACGAAGGAGTAAAGGCCCAGTATGCTTGGTTAAAAAATTGATGTTTCCTTGTGAAAATAGGAAAAACAATAACTTTGCACTATAAGGGGGAGGGTTGAGCTCCTTCCCCAGAGCGTGCACAGCACTTGTGCTGGCACGTTCCCTAGTGCTCGCCAAGCACCATAGGGCATCCAAAGGGCAAAGCTCGGCCTACTACATAATGGGAAGCTTCTAATATGTCGGAATACGAAGAGATTTCGTGCGACCCGAAGCTCGGCTCGGGCGTCCCGGCCTGTGCCGAGCTGTGCCGAGCGCGTCCCAGGCCGTCCCGAGCCAAGTCTCGGGCGTCCCAGGCCGTCCCGAGCCAAGTCTCGGGCGTCCCAGGCCGGCCCGAGCAAAGTCTCGGACGTCCCGGGCCGTCCCGAGCTGTGTCGAGGCCGTCCCAGGGCGTCCCGAGCTGGAGCGAGGGCGTCCCAGGCCGTCCCGAGCCAAGTCTCGGGCGTCCCAGGCCGTCCCGAGCAAAGTCTCGGACGTCCCAGGCCGTCCCGAGCAAAGTCTCGGGCGTCCCAGGCCGTCCCGAGCTGTGCCGAGGCCGTCCCAGGCCGTCCCGAGCTGTGGCAAGGGCGTCCCAGGCCGTCCCGAGCAAAGTCTCGGGCGTCCCATGCCGTCCCGAGCTGTGGCAAGGGCGTCCCAGGCCGTCCCGAGCTGTGCCGAGGCCGTCCCGAGCCTAGTCTCGGGCGTCCCAGGCCGTCCCGAGCTATGGCGAGGGCGTCCCAGGCCGTCCCGAGCCAAGTCTCGGGCGTACCTGGCCGTCCCGAGCTGTAGCGAGGGCGTCCCATGCCGTCCCGGGATGTCCCATGCGCGTCCCGTGCCGGCCCGAGCAACAGCTCGGGCGTCCCGTGCCTCGGCCCTTCCAAGTGGTGCTTCGTCGGACATCTCGATATCCACTCGAGCATTTTCGACCATTCTCCATATGTGGGTGTGTGGGTATTTATCAGGAATATTGGAGAAAGAATCGGGAAAAAAATATTTTTTTTCTATTTTTTTTGAATTTTTAATTGTTTATTCACTTAAAAATTCATAAAAAAATAAATATTTATCGGAATCGCTATTATTATATATCAAAAGAATCCTTGTGAAAAGACCTTTCCAACGAATGCAAGTTTGTTGGATTTGGACGAGTAACGAAGGAGCAAAGGCCGAGTATGCTTGGTTAAAAATTTGATGTTTCCTTGTGAAAATAGGGAAAACAATAACTTTGCACTATATAGGGGAGGGGTGAGCTCCCTCCCCAGGCCGTGCACAGCCCTTGGGCTGGCAGGTGCCTTGGCCCTTGGGATGCAACATAAGGCATCCCAAGGGCAAAGCTCGGCACGGGGGTGGATGGGAAGCTTCCAAGAGTTGCCCAACTCATCCCCGACGTGGAAAATCGAAG
>NW_028238199.1:120000-125000 GCF_041429995.1 Eschscholzia californica
TGAAGAAAACTCAAGGATGGAATCCAAAGGCGAGTGGGAGAAATCAATGGAGGTTCAAGGATGGAGATCTAGACGAACCAAAAGGCGAAACAAGAAGAAAACCAAAGGAGATTAGATCTTCTAGGTTAGGGGCCATACTAGGATCCATGTCTGCTTGATTTACTTTCTCGCGCGCATTTACTTACTTATTTACGCTTTATGTCGTGGATGTTAGTTAGGCTAAATAGTTCACTATAACAAACGCCAGACTAGCGTAAAAGTCCCCAAAAGTAATCTTGAGTAATCGCCTATCCAGATTAAGACACTCGTTGCGCCCTTGTTCGAGGAAGGTGGGTCGGCCTTCGCAGAGTACCTCCTCTACCTTGGGACAATGCGGGTAGGTCTATAGAAGAGGCCTACACGTCTAAATGGTTCTACTCAACGAGATCAGCAAGAGAGTCTTGGATACTCGAGGCAAAAGGATAGATTAGTCATTCATTAATGAAATCTATCAACCAAGAGTCATAAGGTATGATCAGTGAAGTAGTTCACTCACCCGGAACGACGGAGTCAAAGGGTAGGGCCTTCGTCCGCTTTACTCCGAAGAACTGGGGTCTTGGAATCACTTATTCAATCGGGGACGATTTTTATTGAATAATGTGGGAAAACTAAGTTTTTCAAAAACGATAACGAGTTTTAAAACTTTGCCATTTCTTTATGTAGTTTTAAGATGACACAAACGATTTCAACATTGAATCACACCTAAGGGAGGTGCTGATCCACTTCCTAGAATGGAAGAATGAATTCGAGAATAGTTCTCAGATTCAAAAGGAAGGTCACTAGAATACCCAATCCCAATGTTGACTCATACAAGAGAAGGTCAAAAGCCATTTGCAAGCAATCGTATAACATTCTCTTTGGAAGAGTAATGAATGCTAGCATAACCATTAAGACAAACTAAGGAAGAAATTCCTACAGAAGTCATAAATGGAGAGGTACGAGACCTCCAAGGCAATCTGAAAGTCATCCTAAGGGAAGACAACAGAATACATCTATCACCCAATTCAATATCGATTGAACAAAGATTGATAAAGACCTTAGATGAGTCACTCAGGTTGTTACAAACAAACTGAGCAGAACATACGGGAATATCCAGTCTAAGAAAGGTTCTTGAGATTTGGTACAAAGAATCTAAGAAAGAGATCTTGAGATTCAAAAGGGCAAAAGGATCAGTCAAGTGAGACAAACATTTGATCAAAGAAAAGCAGTTGTCGAGTACATGATCAAGAGTATTTCTCATTACTGTGAATGTTTCTAAAACAATGGCTAGACCATTTAAAAGGAAACTACCTTTAGCACCTGGAGGACAAAAGGAATGGAATTATGAATTCCGGTTCCGTATCCTTGCTAACAAAGTTAAAAACAAGTATCGTAAAATTCCTTCATCAGGTATTTAAGACCAGATGAGCGGCTCAGTGGGAGCTCAAGGAAATCACATACTTGACTAAAAGAAGTAAAGATCCAAGAGGGAGCAGAAGCAGTGATGCTAGGGATGCTGAAAGGGATCGAAGTCTTCTTTTAGACACTGATCTAGCTTAGAACTTAATAGTGATTATTTTGTTCTTCTAGAAACGTCTGATGTTTTAAACCAGTGATAAAATTAACTGAAGGTTAACATTGATAATGGCTAAAATCAAGAGATTCAAACTCATTAAACTTCAGCATTGTAAATTGGGTCTTAAGGACTAATTGACAAAGTCACCCTTTTCAAAAGGCATAAAGACTAGTAATCTATTAGGACTCATACGGTGTTATGCAGACCTATAAGTTTACTTGCAGAAGCTAACGAGAGAAACTTCAAATACGTACTCTGACAACTTCATGAAGTATGGAAACGTACAAATCATAAAGTATAAGTCAGAATGTTTGAAAGGTTCAAACAAAGTACAAACCGAAGTAAAGAATCACTTTGACAAGATAGTGAAAACTTGAGTCAAACACTTGATAACCATCAAAGGAGTTGAGAAACAGTTTCCCAACTCTGCTCCATGGAACACATCCGACGGATGGTGGATTCAGTGGGAGCAATCGAACATTGCTATGCATAATTCGATCAAAGATGGGTTTAAGCCAGTCTTCCGAATATTTTGGGACATATTCTATAAACGATTGTTTTCACACTTACCAAAATTCCGTCTAAAGCTAAATTTGTAAAAGCATTACAAAACTAGCTAATATCTGACGCAATTTCTTTTTTAAAAGAAATATTGGGCTTCTTCCATAACCAATCAAGAGAACAAAGTGTTTGTTGCTCATGATAGTATTCTTCTAATAATTAGCACACCTAGTAGTCTGGGAGAAAACACTAATTATTACAAGAATAAGTGGGAGAAAAGTACAAGTCGATTTAATTCGATCATGAGAAAAATCATGGAGGGTCATGAAGAACAATCATGAAACTTGTACAAGTCGATTAAATTCGACCAAGAGCAACAAACTGCGACTCCTTGGAAAAGGAAAGGTTAAAGATATGATCTTATAAACCCACCGCACAAAAGCGAATGTCATTCGCCGGAGAACTCTCAAAACAAATGAAAGTGTCTCTAAAGGAATATCTCAAAGTAGTTGAGAAAATTCCAAATTGTTGTTCAAAAGCCCTAAAAGGTCAAATCTCAAAGACTCAGAAAATAAAGGTTATTTCTGAAGAGATAAAAGACCTGCGCAGAAACGGAAACTGACTCTAGATTTTGGCTAGAAGCCAAAATCATCGTGGAATCCATATCTCGTCAAGACATGAAGCTTGATAATTTAAGTCAACAGAAGACCTAAATTGGTTTTCCAAAATAGAAAACTGAGAAGGATGGAAACATTCATGTTTCCCGAAACGAGACAAGAAGAATAAAGATTCTTCCAATCAAGTTATGTCCACATGCATGCTTCAAAAATCTATCAACGGATTAAAAGCACGCAAGAGTTAGAATCTTCGATTCAAAAGGCAATCAAAGAAGTTTGATTCCTGAGGAATGAAGAAAATCTTGAATCACGAGTTTCAAGAAGGTAAGTGGGAGAAACAAACCTTCCGGGTCCGTATGCAGAGTACATACAAAAGATTGAGTACGACATAAGGTGTTGTATAACAGTAACGAACTGACTCAATAAAGGACCACACACAAAAGGATAAAATGCCATTTTGGGCATCTGAAGATCTATAGGCATAGATCAAAAGGATGATAGGATTAGAGAGACTCAGTACGCTGAGATGCTTGAGATCCGAAACAGAAAATCTAAGACTCGGAAAGTCTAAAAGAATTTCGACCCAAAAACTCATGACAGAGGGCGTTGCAAAAATCGGAGTCTGAAAAGACACCGATGAGCTGGCACGCATGAGAGAGACATTTATGTTCGAAAACATAAAGTCAATCATGTTGGACATGATTAGCATTTAAACATCCGAATTCGGATTGGAAAACCGAAACACTACTTAGTACATCCTAGAAGGCTAAAGGATGAAGTAGTACAAAATTGAACATGTCATCGTAGCAAACTTTCAGACATGGAAGGAAAGCAGGCTAAAAGTGTTTAAGCCGGGAACTGTTGCAAATACTACATAAAGAATTAAAAGCCTTAACTCTAGTAAAAGTTACTAGAAATTATCAAGGTTGAAGATAACCGTCTTCAAATTAATTGATAATTAGCAAAGTTTAAAACTGACTACCACGGTAGTCAAACTGAACTGTCACCTAAGACATAGTATGAGATTCATACACAGTCTAAGGCATGAGGTATAATTTTAAACCTTGACGAGTAAAACTGAGTGGGTAAAAAGAGTTTTACGGAAGAGGCTCAGATTTACAACTCTCGTTATCAGAAATAATAGAGTTATTTCGCAAGTCGTCTAAATTTGGTTTAGTATTTAAACGACAGTCCATTGATGATAAAACATTCCGAATAGGTTTGTCAGATACGTGATCTGATGAATGAAACCCTATTAAGTGAACTTGGAATATTTATTATCGAATCCCTGGTCCAGGTCATTGCATGGACAACAATGACTCACGAAGACTAGCACGGGAGTCGATGGGATAGCGCAGTTTCATGGGCTATAGGAATAGTATATTCTATTCGACTACGTGGGTGTGTGAAAGGTTTATACACTGGATAACCCTCAAATGAGAAGTACATCACTCGTGATGAACGTCAATACTTCTCATAAAGACAATTGGAGAGATTCCTCAAAACATGAGTGCTCCACTCATCTTATGTAAGGAATGCCCGACTTTGGTTCCGTTAAACGCCGCGCCGTAAAAGGAGGTTATAAAGGCGGACACTGGGAAGGACAGGATAGACATGAAGTTAAGTGGGAGCGCAAGAATGGATTGTGTCACCCTAATCACATTAGGTACAAAGTGTCTCAAGGCCACTTGATGAGTAGCAACTGAAAATGCGTGGCCGCGCTCAAACGGATTAAAAGTTAATCGTTTGTCTTTTACAGTTGTACTCGGATATCAAGAAAGTCTGAATGACGTGACGTATCAGATGGGATACTAAATTGACACGGGAATCGAGGCATTGCACTTGTTCTAAGTCCAAGTGGGAGTCTGAAGGAGTTGAAGGAGATGTCCTTCGACCAAGGTGACAATGCGAACAATTTGTCGGATAGGACAATTGATGTGGAAGATCATCAAGTCCGATTGATTTAGGGATCGTAGAGTTGTAGCTAGAGACCAACTACGATCGTCGAATTACGAAGTAATTCGCGGCTAACTTCGATCGGATCCTACAACGGGTTACACATAAGAGTGACAAATTGATCTAGGATATGACTAGTGGGAGTGAGATATAATCATGGGAGTGTCCCATAAACATATCTCATAGGCCTAAAAAGGAATTAGGCAAAGATAGTACAAAAAGGCCAAAAGCAGGGTTTTTGGGCCTAGGCCGATTCGGGCACTTTTAGGGCTCGGATTGGGCTGATTTTTGGAGGGACGTTTCCTTATGTTATGAACATTAAATCTGCCAAT
>NW_028238199.1:130000-132500 GCF_041429995.1 Eschscholzia californica
CGCGTCCCGTGCCGTCCGAGCCTCACCAAGGCCGTCCCATGGCGTCCCGCGCTGTCCCATGCCGTCCCGAGCCTTACCAAGGACGTCCCGTGCTGTCCCGAGCCTTACTAAGGCCGTCCCAGGCCGTCCCGAGCCTTACCAAGGCCGTCCCATGGCGTCCCGTGCTGTCCCATTTTGTCCCGAGCCTTACTAAGGCCGTCCCATGCGCGTCCCGTGCCGTCCGAGCCTTACCAAGGCCGACCCATGCCTTACCAAGGTCGTCCCATCGATCTCGGAGGAAGTACATCATAACATCGGAATACACCCCGACATCGATATCGGAGAAAGTACATCATCATAACATCGGATCGGATGCGTATCCGTCCAAGTGCCATCGACACTTCGAGAAGTTCGGACCTAGCTTCCTAGCATGTTGATGCGTCGGTGCTAATGGGGACATAAAGATCCCACGACGTTCCGAACGGAAGTAGCCGAAGTGTTCCGTGCGTGTGAACTCCATTGTCCCATGTGCCGGCTCTTGACTCCTAAGATGTCCCATGTGAAGGCCCTTCATGGCTAAGAATGTCCCGTGCAACGTCCCTTGATGATCCCCATAAGGTGTCCCATGTGCGTCCCATGCCGTGCCCAGCCTTACCAAGGCCGTCCCATGCTGTCCCATGCGCGTCCCGTGCCGTCCAAGCCTCACCAAGGCCGTCCCAGGCCATCCCGAGCCTTAGCAAGGCCGTCCCGTGCTGTCCCATGCCGTCCCGAGCCTCACCGAGGCCGTCCCGTGCCTCACCAAGGCCGTCCCGTGCTGTCCCATGCCGTCCCGAGCCTCACCAAGGCCGTCCCGTGCTGTCCCATGCCGTCCCGAGCCTCACCAAGGCCGTCCCGTGCTGTTCCATGCCGTCCCGAGCCTTAGCAAGGCCGTCCGATGCGCGTCCCGTGCTGTCCCATCCGTCCCGAGCCTTAGCAAGGCCGTCCCATGCGCGTCCCATGCCGTCCCGAGCCTTAGCAAGGCCGTCCCATGCGCGTCCGATGGGATTCCCGAGCTTTACCAAGGGCGTCCCGTGCTGTCCCATGCCGTCCCGAGCCATAGGGACGCTGTCCCGTGCGCGTCCCGTGCTGTCCCATGCGCGTCCCCTGCTTTGGCTCGGCTGGCCCGTGCATTCTATGGGGTCGTGGGACATTTCGAAACCCACCCGGGCCATTTCGACTCTCTCTTCGTTTGTACTATTGAGGTATTATTTATGAATTATTGGAGAAAAGAAACGGAAGAAAATATTTTTTTTTTCTATTTTTTATGAATTTTCCGGTGTTTATTCACTTAAAAATTCATAGAAAAATAAATATTTATCGGAATCGCTATTATAATATATCAAAAAAATCCTTGCGAAAAGGCCTTTCCAACGAGTATAAGTTTGCTGGATTCCGACGAGTAACGAGGGAGTAAAGGCCCAGTATGCTTGGTTAAAAAATTGATGTTTCCTTGTGAAAATAGGCAAAACAATAACTTTGCACTATAAGGGGGAGGGTTGAGCTCCTTCCCCAGAGCGTGCACAGCACTTGTGCTGGCACGTTCCCTAGTGCTCGCCAAGCACCATAGGGCATCCAAAGGGCAAAGCTCGGCCTACTACATGATGGGAAGCTTCTAATATGTCGGAATACGAAGAGATTTCGTGCGACCCGAAGCTCGGCTCGGGCGTCCCGGCCTGTCCCGAGCTGTGCCGAGCGCGTCCCAGGCCGTCCCGAGCCAAGTCTCGGGCGTCCCAGGCCGTCCCGAGCCAAGTCTCGGGCGACCCAGGCCGGCCCGAGCAAAGTCTCGGACTTCCCAGGCCGTCCCGAGCCACGTCCCGGGCGTCCCAGGCCGTCCCGAGCCAAGTCTCGGACGTCCCAGGCCGTCCCGAGCAAAGTCTCGGACGTCCCAGGCCGTCCCGAGCAAAGTCTCGGGCGTCCCAGGCCGTCCCGAGCTGTGCCGAGGCCGTCCCAGGCCGTCCCGAGCAAAGTCTCGGGCGTCCCAGGCCGTCCCGAGCTGTGGCAAGGGCGTCCCAGGCCGTCCCGAGCTGTGCCGAGGCCGTCCCGAGCCTAGTCTCGGGCGTCCCAGGCCGTCCCGAGCTATTGCGAGGGCGTCCCAGGCCGTCCCGAGCCAAGTCTCGGGCGTACCTGGCCGTCCCGAGCTGTAGCGAGGGCGTCCCATGCCGTCCCGGGCTGTCCCATGCGCGTCTCGTGCCGGCCCGAGCAACAGCTCGGGCGTCCCGTGCCTCGGCCCTTCCAAGTGGTGCTTCGTCGGACATCTCGATATCCACTCGAGCATTTTCGACCTTTCTCCATATGTGGGTGTGTGGGTATTTATCAGGAATATTGGAGAAAGAATCGGGAAAAAAATATTTTTTTCCTATTTTTTTTGAATTTTTAATTGTTTATTCACTTAAAAATTCATAAAAAAATAAATATTTATCGGAATCGCTATTATTATATATCAAAAGAATCCTTGTGAAAAGACCTTTCCAACGAATGCAAG
>NW_028238199.1:172500-175000 GCF_041429995.1 Eschscholzia californica
CGCGCTGTCCCATGCCGTCCCGAGCCTTACCAAGGACGTCCCGTGCTGTCCCGAGCCTTACTAAGGCCGTCCCAGGCCGTCCCGAGCCTTACCAAGGCCGTCCCATGGCGTCCCGTGCTGTCCCATTTTGTCCCGAGCCTTACTAAGGCCGTCCCATGCGCGTCCCGTGCCGTCCGAGCCTTACCAAGGCCGACCCATGCCTTACCAAGGTCGTCCCATCGATCTCGGAGGAAGTACATCATAACATCGGAATACACCCCGACATCGATATCGGAGAAAGTACATCATCATAACATCGGATCGGATGCGTATCCGTCCAAGTGCCATCGACACTTCGAGAAGTTCGGACCTAGCTTCCTAGCATGTTGATGCGTCGGTGCTAATGGGGACATAAAGATCCCACGACGTTCCGAACGGAAGTAGCCGAAGTGTTCCGTGCGTGTGAACTCCATTGTCCCATGTGCCGGCTCTTGACTCCTAAGATGTCCCATGTGAAGGCCCTTCATGGCTAAGAATGTCCCGTGCAACGTCCCTTGATGATCCCCATAAGGTGTCCCATGTGCGTCCCATGCCGTGCCCAGCCTTACCAAGGCCGTCCCATGCTGTCCCATGCGCGTCCCGTGCCGTCCAAGCCTCACCAAGGCCGTCCCAGGCCATCCCGAGCCTTAGCAAGGCCGTCCCGTGCTGTCCCATGCCGTCCCGAGCCTCACCGAGGCCGTCCCGTGCCTCACCAAGGCCGTCCCGTGCTGTCCCATGCCGTCCCGAGCCTCACCAAGGCCGTCCCGTGCTGTCCCATGCCGTCCCGAGCCTCACCAAGGCCGTCCCGTGCTGTTCCATGCCGTCCCGAGCCTTAGCAAGGCCGTCCGATGCGCGTCCCGTGCTGTCCCATCCGTCCCGAGCCTTAGCAAGGCCGTCCCATGCGCGTCCCATGCCGTCCCGAGCCTTAGCAAGGCCGTCCCATGCGCGTCCGATGGGATTCCCGAGCTTTACCAAGGGCGTCCCGTGCTGTCCCATGCCGTCCCGAGCCATAGGGACGCTGTCCCGTGCGCGTCCCGTGCTGTCCCATGCGCGTCCCCTGCTTTGGCTCGGCTGGCCCGTGCATTCTATGGGGTCGTGGGACATTTCGAAACCCACCCGGGCCATTTCGACTCTCTCTTCGTTTGTACTATTGAGGTATTATTTATGAATTATTGGAGAAAAGAAACGGAAGAAAATATTTTTTTTTCTATTTTTTATGAATTTTCCGGTGTTTATTCACTTAAAAATTCATAGAAAAATAAATATTTATCGGAATCGCTATTATAATATATCAAAAAAATCCTTGCGAAAAGGCCTTTCCAACGAGTATAAGTTTGCTGGATTCCGACGAGTAACGAGGGAGTAAAGGCCCAGTATGCTTGGTTAAAAAATTGATGTTTCCTTGTGAAAATAGGCAAAACAATAACTTTGCACTATAAGGGGGAGGGTTGAGCTCCTTCCCCAGAGCGTGCACAGCACTTGTGCTGGCACGTTCCCTAGTGCTCGCCAAGCACCATAGGGCATCCAAAGGGCAAAGCTCGGCCTACTACATGATGGGAAGCTTCTAATATGTCGGAATACGAAGAGATTTCGTGCGACCCGAAGCTCGGCTCGGGCGTCCCGGCCTGTCCCGAGCTGTGCCGAGCGCGTCCCAGGCCGTCCCGAGCCAAGTCTCGGGCGTCCCAGGCCGTCCCGAGCCAAGTCTCGGGCGACCCAGGCCGGCCCGAGCAAAGTCTCGGACTTCCCAGGCCGTCCCGAGCCACGTCCCGGGCGTCCCAGGCCGTCCCGAGCCAAGTCTCGGACGTCCCAGGCCGTCCCGAGCAAAGTCTCGGACGTCCCAGGCCGTCCCGAGCAAAGTCTCGGGCGTCCCAGGCCGTCCCGAGCTGTGCCGAGGCCGTCCCAGGCCGTCCCGAGCAAAGTCTCGGGCGTCCCAGGCCGTCCCGAGCTGTGGCAAGGGCGTCCCAGGCCGTCCCGAGCTGTGCCGAGGCCGTCCCGAGCCTAGTCTCGGGCGTCCCAGGCCGTCCCGAGCTATTGCGAGGGCGTCCCAGGCCGTCCCGAGCCAAGTCTCGGGCGTACCTGGCCGTCCCGAGCTGTAGCGAGGGCGTCCCATGCCGTCCCGGGCTGTCCCATGCGCGTCTCGTGCCGGCCCGAGCAACAGCTCGGGCGTCCCGTGCCTCGGCCCTTCCAAGTGGTGCTTCGTCGGACATCTCGATATCCACTCGAGCATTTTCGACCTTTCTCCATATGTGGGTGTGTGGGTATTTATCAGGAATATTGGAGAAAGAATCGGGAAAAAAATATTTTTTTCCTATTTTTTTTGAATTTTTAATTGTTTATTCACTTAAAAATTCATAAAAAAATAAATATTTATCGGAATCGCTATTATTATATATCAAAAGAATCCTTGTGAAAAGACCTTTCCAACGAATGCAAGTTTGTTGGATTTGGACGAGTAACGAAGGAGCAAAGGCCGAGTATGCTT
>NW_028238199.1:215000-217500 GCF_041429995.1 Eschscholzia californica
ACTAAGGCCGTCCCATGCGCGTCCCGTGCCGTCCGAGCCTTACCAAGGCCGACCCATGCCTTACCAAGGTCGTCCCATCGATCTCGGAGGAAGTACATCATAACATCGGAATACACCCCGACATCGATATCGGAGAAAGTACATCATCATAACATCGGATCGGATGCGTATCCGTCCAAGTGCCATCGACACTTCGAGAAGTTCGGACCTAGCTTCCTAGCATGTTGATGCGTCGGTGCTAATGGGGACATAAAGATCCCACGACGTTCCGAACGGAAGTAGCCGAAGTGTTCCGTGCGTGTGAACTCCATTGTCCCATGTGCCGGCTCTTGACTCCTAAGATGTCCCATGTGAAGGCCCTTCATGGCTAAGAATGTCCCGTGCAACGTCCCTTGATGATCCCCATAAGGTGTCCCATGTGCGTCCCATGCCGTGCCCAGCCTTACCAAGGCCGTCCCATGCTGTCCCATGCGCGTCCCGTGCCGTCCAAGCCTCACCAAGGCCGTCCCAGGCCATCCCGAGCCTTAGCAAGGCCGTCCCGTGCTGTCCCATGCCGTCCCGAGCCTCACCGAGGCCGTCCCGTGCCTCACCAAGGCCGTCCCGTGCTGTCCCATGCCGTCCCGAGCCTCACCAAGGCCGTCCCGTGCTGTCCCATGCCGTCCCGAGCCTCACCAAGGCCGTCCCGTGCTGTTCCATGCCGTCCCGAGCCTTAGCAAGGCCGTCCGATGCGCGTCCCGTGCTGTCCCATCCGTCCCTAGCCTTAGCAAGGCCGTCCCATGCGCGTCCCATGCCGTCCCGAGCCTTAGCAAGGCCGTCCCATGCGCGTCCGATGGGATTCCCGAGCTTTACCAAGGGCGTCCCGTGCTGTCCCATGCCGTCCCGAGCCATAGGGACGCTGTCCCGTGCGCGTCCCGTGCTGTCCCATGCGCGTCCCCTGCTTTGGCTCGGCTGGCCCGTGCATTCTATGGGGTCGTGGGACATTTCGAAACCCACCCGGGCCATTTCGACTCTCTCTTCGTTTGTACTATTGAGGTATTATTTATGAATTATTGGAGAAAAGAAACGGAAGAAAATATTTTTTTTTTCTATTTTTTATGAATTTTCCGGTGTTTATTCACTTAAAAATTCATAGAAAAATAAATATTTATCGGAATCGCTATTATAATATATCAAAAAAATCCTTGCGAAAAGGCCTTTCCAACGAGTATAAGTTTGCTGGATTCCGACGAGTAACGAGGGAGTAAAGGCCCAGTATGCTTGGTTAAAAAATTGATGTTTCCTTGTGAAAATAGGCAAAACAATAACTTTGCACTATAAGGGGGAGGGTTGAGCTCCTTCCCCAGAGCGTGCACAGCACTTGTGCTGGCACGTTCCCTAGTGCTCGCCAAGCACCATAGGGCATCCAAAGGGCAAAGCTCGGCCTACTACATGATGGGAAGCTTCTAATATGTCGGAATACGAAGAGATTTCGTGCGACCCGAAGCTCGGCTCGGGCGTCCCGGCCTGTCCCGAGCTGTGCCGAGCGCGTCCCAGGCCGTCCCGAGCCAAGTCTCGGGCGTCCCAGGCCGTCCCGAGCCAAGTCTCGGGCGACCCAGGCCGGCCCGAGCAAAGTCTCGGACTTCCCAGGCCGTCCCGAGCCACGTCCCGGGCGTCCCAGGCCGTCCCGAGCCAAGTCTCGGACGTCCCAGGCCGTCCCGAGCAAAGTCTCGGACGTCCCAGGCCGTCCCGAGCAAAGTCTCGGGCGTCCCAGGCCGTCCCGAGCTGTGCCGAGGCCGTCCCAGGCCGTCCCGAGCAAAGTCTCGGGCGTCCCAGGCCGTCCCGAGCTGTGGCAAGGGCGTCCCAGGCCGTCCCGAGCTGTGCCGAGGCCGTCCCGAGCCTAGTCTCGGGCGTCCCAGGCCGTCCCGAGCTATTGCGAGGGCGTCCCAGGCCGTCCCGAGCCAAGTCTCGGGCGTACCTGGCCGTCCCGAGCTGTAGCGAGGGCGTCCCATGCCGTCCCGGGCTGTCCCATGCGCGTCTCGTGCCGGCCCGAGCAACAGCTCGGGCGTCCCGTGCCTCGGCCCTTCCAAGTGGTGCTTCGTCGGACATCTCGATATCCACTCGAGCATTTTCGACCTTTCTCCATATGTGGGTGTGTGGGTATTTATCAGGAATATTGGAGAAAGAATCGGGAAAAAAATATTTTTTTCCTATTTTTTTTGAATTTTTAATTGTTTATTCACTTAAAAATTCATAAAAAAATAAATATTTATCGGAATCGCTATTATTATATATCAAAAGAATCCTTGTGAAAAGACCTTTCCAACGAATGCAAGTTTGTTGGATTTGGACGAGTAACGAAGGAGCAAAGGCCGAGTATGCTTGGTTAAAAATTTGATGTTTCCTTGTGAAAATAGGGAAAACAATAACTTTGCACTATATAGGGGAGGGGTGAGCTCCCTCCCCAGGCCGTGCACAGCCCTTGGGCTGGCAGGTGCCTTGGCCCTTGGGATGCAACATAAGG
>NW_028238199.1:257500-260000 GCF_041429995.1 Eschscholzia californica
ACATCATCATAACATCGGATCGGATGCGTATCCGTCCAAGTGCCATCGACACTTCGAGAAGTTCGGACCTAGCTTCCTAGCATGTTGATGCGTCGGTGCTAATGGGGACATAAAGATCCCACGACGTTCCGAACGGAAGTAGCCGAAGTGTTCCGTGCGTGTGAACTCCATTGTCCCATGTGCCGGCTCTTGACTCCTAAGATGTCCCATGTGAAGGCCCTTCATGGCTAAGAATGTCCCGTGCAACGTCCCTTGATGATCCCCATAAGGTGTCCCATGTGCGTCCCATGCCGTGCCCAGCCTTACCAAGGCCGTCCCATGCTGTCCCATGCGCGTCCCGTGCCGTCCAAGCCTCACCAAGGCCGTCCCAGGCCATCCCGAGCCTTAGCAAGGCCGTCCCGTGCTGTCCCATGCCGTCCCGAGCCTCACCGAGGCCGTCCCGTGCCTCACCAAGGCCGTCCCGTGCTGTCCCATGCCGTCCCGAGCCTCACCAAGGCCGTCCCGTGCTGTCCCATGCCGTCCCGAGCCTCACCAAGGCCGTCCCGTGCTGTTCCATGCCGTCCCGAGCCTTAGCAAGGCCGTCCGATGCGCGTCCCGTGCTGTCCCATCCGTCCCGAGCCTTAGCAAGGCCGTCCCATGCGCGTCCCATGCCGTCCCGAGCCTTAGCAAGGCCGTCCCATGCGCGTCCGATGGGATTCCCGAGCTTTACCAAGGGCGTCCCGTGCTGTCCCATGCCGTCCCGAGCCATAGGGACGCTGTCCCGTGCGCGTCCCGTGCTGTCCCATGCGCGTCCCCTGCTTTGGCTCGGCTGGCCCGTGCATTCTATGGGGTCGTGGGACATTTCGAAACCCACCCGGGCCATTTCGACTCTCTCTTCGTTTGTACTATTGAGGTATTATTTATGAATTATTGGAGAAAAGAAACGGAAGAAAATATTTTTTTTTTCTATTTTTTATGAATTTTCCGGTGTTTATTCACTTAAAAATTCATAGAAAAATAAATATTTATCGGAATCGCTATTATAATATATCAAAAAAATCCTTGCGAAAAGGCCTTTCCAACGAGTATAAGTTTGCTGGATTCCGACGAGTAACGAGGGAGTAAAGGCCCAGTATGCTTGGTTAAAAAATTGATGTTTCCTTGTGAAAATAGGCAAAACAATAACTTTGCACTATAAGGGGGAGGGTTGAGCTCCTTCCCCAGAGCGTGCACAGCACTTGTGCTGGCACGTTCCCTAGTGCTCGCCAAGCACCATAGGGCATCCAAAGGGCAAAGCTCGGCCTACTACATGATGGGAAGCTTCTAATATGTCGGAATACGAAGAGATTTCGTGCGACCCGAAGCTCGGCTCGGGCGTCCCGGCCTGTCCCGAGCTGTGCCGAGCGCGTCCCAGGCCGTCCCGAGCCAAGTCTCGGGCGTCCCAGGCCGTCCCGAGCCAAGTCTCGGGCGACCCAGGCCGGCCCGAGCAAAGTCTCGGACTTCCCAGGCCGTCCCGAGCCACGTCCCGGGCGTCCCAGGCCGTCCCGAGCCAAGTCTCGGACGTCCCAGGCCGTCCCGAGCAAAGTCTCGGACGTCCCAGGCCGTCCCGAGCAAAGTCTCGGGCGTCCCAGGCCGTCCCGAGCTGTGCCGAGGCCGTCCCAGGCCGTCCCGAGCAAAGTCTCGGGCGTCCCAGGCCGTCCCGAGCTGTGGCAAGGGCGTCCCAGGCCGTCCCGAGCTGTGCCGAGGCCGTCCCGAGCCTAGTCTCGGGCGTCCCAGGCCGTCCCGAGCTATTGCGAGGGCGTCCCAGGCCGTCCCGAGCCAAGTCTCGGGCGTACCTGGCCGTCCCGAGCTGTAGCGAGGGCGTCCCATGCCGTCCCGGGCTGTCCCATGCGCGTCTCGTGCCGGCCCGAGCAACAGCTCGGGCGTCCCGTGCCTCGGCCCTTCCAAGTGGTGCTTCGTCGGACATCTCGATATCCACTCGAGCATTTTCGACCTTTCTCCATATGTGGGTGTGTGGGTATTTATCAGGAATATTGGAGAAAGAATCGGGAAAAAAATATTTTTTTCCTATTTTTTTTGAATTTTTAATTGTTTATTCACTTAAAAATTCATAAAAAAATAAATATTTATCGGAATCGCTATTATTATATATCAAAAGAATCCTTGTGAAAAGACCTTTCCAACGAATGCAAGTTTGTTGGATTTGGACGAGTAACGAAGGAGCAAAGGCCGAGTATGCTTGGTTAAAAATTTGATGTTTCCTTGTGAAAATAGGGAAAACAATAACTTTGCACTATATAGGGGAGGGGTGAGCTCCCTCCCCAGGCCGTGCACAGCCCTTGGGCTGGCAGGTGCCTTGGCCCTTGGGATGCAACATAAGGCATCCCAAGGGCAAAGCTCGGCACGGGGGTGGATGGGAAGCTTCCAAGAGTTGCCCAACTCATCCCCGACGTGGGAAATCGAAGAGGCAGCTGGGGGGGCCCGGGGGGGCACCACGGGCCAAAAATCAAAAACTCCCCAG
>NW_028238199.1:300000-302500 GCF_041429995.1 Eschscholzia californica
TAGCCGAAGTGTTCCGTGCGTGTGAACTCCATTGTCCCATGTGCCGGCTCTTGACTCCTAAGATGTCCCATGTGAAGGCCCTTCATGGCTAAGAATGTCCCGTGCAACGTCCCTTGATGATCCCCATAAGGTGTCCCATGTGCGTCCCATGCCGTGCCCAGCCTTACCAAGGCCGTCCCATGCTGTCCCATGCGCGTCCCGTGCCGTCCAAGCCTCACCAAGGCCGTCCCAGGCCATCCCGAGCCTTAGCAAGGCCGTCCCGTGCTGTCCCATGCCGTCCCGAGCCTCACCGAGGCCGTCCCGTGCCTCACCAAGGCCGTCCCGTGCTGTCCCATGCCGTCCCGAGCCTCACCAAGGCCGTCCCGTGCTGTCCCATGCCGTCCCGAGCCTCACCAAGGCCGTCCCGTGCTGTTCCATGCCGTCCCGAGCCTTAGCAAGGCCGTCCGATGCGCGTCCCGTGCTGTCCCATCCGTCCCGAGCCTTAGCAAGGCCGTCCCATGCGCGTCCCATGCCGTCCCGAGCCTTAGCAAGGCCGTCCCATGCGCGTCCGATGGGATTCCCGAGCTTTACCAAGGGCGTCCCGTGCTGTCCCATGCCGTCCCGAGCCATAGGGACGCTGTCCCGTGCGCGTCCCGTGCTGTCCCATGCGCGTCCCCTGCTTTGGCTCGGCTGGCCCGTGCATTCTATGGGGTCGTGGGACATTTCGAAACCCACCCGGGCCATTTCGACTCTCTCTTCGTTTGTACTATTGAGGTATTATTTATGAATTATTGGAGAAAAGAAACGGAAGAAAATATTTTTTTTTTCTATTTTTTATGAATTTTCCGGTGTTTATTCACTTAAAAATTCATAGAAAAATAAATATTTATCGGAATCGCTATTATAATATATCAAAAAAATCCTTGCGAAAAGGCCTTTCCAACGAGTATAAGTTTGCTGGATTCCGACGAGTAACGAGGGAGTAAAGGCCCAGTATGCTTGGTTAAAAAATTGATGTTTCCTTGTGAAAATAGGCAAAACAATAACTTTGCACTATAAGGGGGAGGGTTGAGCTCCTTCCCCAGAGCGTGCACAGCACTTGTGCTGGCACGTTCCCTAGTGCTCGCCAAGCACCATAGGGCATCCAAAGGGCAAAGCTCGGCCTACTACATGATGGGAAGCTTCTAATATGTCGGAATACGAAGAGATTTCGTGCGACCCGAAGCTCGGCTCGGGCGTCCCGGCCTGTCCCGAGCTGTGCCGAGCGCGTCCCAGGCCGTCCCGAGCCAAGTCTCGGGCGTCCCAGGCCGTCCCGAGCCAAGTCTCGGGCGACCCAGGCCGGCCCGAGCAAAGTCTCGGACTTCCCAGGCCGTCCCGAGCCACGTCCCGGGCGTCCCAGGCCGTCCCGAGCCAAGTCTCGGACGTCCCAGGCCGTCCCGAGCAAAGTCTCGGACGTCCCAGGCCGTCCCGAGCAAAGTCTCGGGCGTCCCAGGCCGTCCCGAGCTGTGCCGAGGCCGTCCCAGGCCGTCCCGAGCAAAGTCTCGGGCGTCCCAGGCCGTCCCGAGCTGTGGCAAGGGCGTCCCAGGCCGTCCCGAGCTGTGCCGAGGCCGTCCCGAGCCTAGTCTCGGGCGTCCCAGGCCGTCCCGAGCTATTGCGAGGGCGTCCCAGGCCGTCCCGAGCCAAGTCTCGGGCGTACCTGGCCGTCCCGAGCTGTAGCGAGGGCGTCCCATGCCGTCCCGGGCTGTCCCATGCGCGTCTCGTGCCGGCCCGAGCAACAGCTCGGGCGTCCCGTGCCTCGGCCCTTCCAAGTGGTGCTTCGTCGGACATCTCGATATCCACTCGAGCATTTTCGACCTTTCTCCATATGTGGGTGTGTGGGTATTTATCAGGAATATTGGAGAAAGAATCGGGAAAAAAATATTTTTTTCCTATTTTTTTTGAATTTTTAATTGTTTATTCACTTAAAAATTCATAAAAAAATAAATATTTATCGGAATCGCTATTATTATATATCAAAAGAATCCTTGTGAAAAGACCTTTCCAACGAATGCAAGTTTGTTGGATTTGGACGAGTAACGAAGGAGCAAAGGCCGAGTATGCTTGGTTAAAAATTTGATGTTTCCTTGTGAAAATAGGGAAAACAATAACTTTGCACTATATAGGGGAGGGGTGAGCTCCCTCCCCAGGCCGTGCACAGCCCTTGGGCTGGCAGGTGCCTTGGCCCTTGGGATGCAACATAAGGCATCCCAAGGGCAAAGCTCGGCACGGGGGTGGATGGGAAGCTTCCAAGAGTTGCCCAACTCATCCCCGACGTGGGAAATCGAAGAGGCAGCTGGGGGGGCCACCGGGGGGGCACCACGGGCCAAAAATCAAAAACTCCCCAGCCTATGCCGGACACTTGGGGAAGCATCCCCGAAGGTGTCCGAGCTGCTGGGGGGGCCCGGGGGGCACCATGGGCCAAAAATCGAAAAGTCCCCAGCCTATGCCGGACACTTGGGGAAGCATCCCCGAAGGTGTCCGA
>NW_028238200.1:10000-25000 GCF_041429995.1 Eschscholzia californica
GCTATATAAAAAAAAATAAGTACTGAAACACAAGATAGAAAGTTTAACTTTTATTTTTAGTAGGTTTTTGTGAGATAGGCATTATCATTTTCTCCGCCGATTCATTTTTCTCAATACAATAAATAAAAAAAGTATTCTTTTTCTTTTTGTAAGGATTTTATTGGATTATATATTGCCAATATGGATTGGATCCTATGTTTGGACTTGAGGATCAATCAAGATATATATCTATATATAGATATATATCTTGATAACTCTATTTTTTCTTTAGAAATAGATTTTCTTTTTGAAGTACGAGAAAATTCCGATAGAGATTAAAACTCTTTTGTTATCTTATATTTATATGTCCACCTAATTGGTTTGTTAAACCCTAAGACGGATTAAGTACATAATTAAAATCTCAACAATTAATAATTAATAAAGTTTTGATACCAAATTATCAAAATATTTACAGAAGCCCATTCGCTCTAATGATGAAATTTTGATCCATAAAAAATCCTATTTTTTTTTTCATTTATATTGAAAAAATTAATTTTTTCAATTTTGTTAGGACCCATGAAATCAGATAAATAAGAAATAAATCGTCAAAAAATGATGAATAAAGGACATTTTTTACTGGATTAAGAACCGAACTATATAGTTCCAACTGATCCATTCCGGGAGAACTGAAACCTCGCAAAAGTCCGTTCTTAAAACAAAGACCTTCCCACAAGACTAATGATTATTGAACGTTCAAATAGGAATTTCAATGAGTCTTTATTCATTGATTTGATTTTTTCTTCAAAAAAATTACATTGAATTGACTCCTTACAATATCGCAGATTTAATCTGAATGGGTTATTATGCTTTCTAGCAAGCCGCTATGGTGAAATCGGTAGACACGCTGCTCTTAGGAAGCAGTGCTAGAGCATCTCGGTTCGAGTCCGAGTGGCGGCATCTTCTAAAAGAGATACAATAAATCCTATAATGAATTAAATTCCTCATTTCTATTCCAGTATTGAAAGAACCCCCTTTATTTTTATGATATTTTCGACTTTAGAACATATATTAACTCACGTCTCTTTTTCTATCGTTTCAATAGTAATTACGATTTATGTGATGACCTTATTAGTCCATGAAATCGTAGGACTATACGATTCGTTAGAAAAAGGCATGATAGCTACTTTTTTCTGTATAACCGGATTATTAGTTACTCGTTGGATTTATTCGGGACATTTTCCCTTAAGTGATTTATATGAATAATTAATGTTCCTTTCATGGGGCTTTTCCATTATTCATATGTTTCCTAAAATACAGAACCATAAAAATAATTTAAGCGCAATAACCGCCCCAAGTGCTATTTTTTACCCAAGGATTTGCTACTTCGGGTTTTTTTAACTGAAATGCATCAATCCACAACATTAGTACCTGCTCTCCAATCCCAGTGGTTAATGATGCATGTAAGTATGATGTTATTGAGCTATGCAGCTCTTTTATGTGGATCATTATTATCAGTAGCTCTTCTAGTCATTACATTTCGAAAAAGCATAGAGGTTTTTACTAAAAACAATCATTTTTTAATTGGGCCATTTTCCTTTGGTTGCGATCCAATATGTAAATGAAAGAACCAATGTTTTACTAAACAATTCTTTTCTTTCATTTAGAAATTACCACAGATATCAATTGATTCAGCAATTGGATCGTTGGAGTTATCGTGTGATTAGTCTAGGGTTTATCTTTTTAACCATAGGTATTCTTTCAGGAGCAGTGTGGGCTAACGAGGGCATGGGGATCATATTGGAATTGGGACCCCAAGGAAACCTGGGCTTTTATTACTTGGACTATATTCGCTATTTATTTACATATTAGAACAAATCCAAATTTGCAAGGTGCGAATTCCGCAATTGTGGCTTCTATGGGATTTCTTATAATTTTGGATATGTTATTTTGGGGTCAATCTATTAGGAATAGGGCTACATAGTTATGGTTCATTCACATTAACAGCTAATTGAAGAAGCGACCTAATACATAGGAATAGCATATGTAACGAAAGTTTGTCTGAGTTTTTGAGAACCATTTGGATCGAGTAGTGATTCAAATGGTTCTCAAAAGGCCAAACGTATCCGATTAGAATTCACTTCGTTTTTTTTTTTACTTAAAATAGGAAAAACTAAGTCTTATTTTTATTTCATTGGCCAACGAACGGTTTTTGAAATCACAACATTGTTTGATTTTATGTCTTATTCATGAAAACTATCTATAAAAGTAATTAGATAAAATAGCTTCGACCTTGTCAACTGATAATGAGAGAACGAAATCCGGATAAATACCAATACCTATTACGGGTAGAAAGATACAGATCGAAACAAATAGTTCTCGTGGTCCAGAATCCAAAAAAGAATAGTTTGGGGCATTAAATTGCTTGTATCCATAGAACATCTGGCGTAACATAGATAATGAATAAATAGGAGTTAATATCATTCCAATTGCCATTACAAAAGTAATAAAAACTTTTGGCATTAAAAGATATTTTGGGCTGCTAATTATGCCAAAAAATACTACCAATTCGGCAACAAAACCACTCATTCCCGGCAATGCAAGAGAGGCCATCGAGAAGCTACTGAACATTGTAAATATTTTGGGCATTGGGATAGCTATTCCTCCCATTTCGTCGAGATAAACAAGACGTATTCTATCGTAACTCGTTCCTGCCAAGAAAAAAAGCGCCGCACCAATAAATCCATGAGAAATTATTTGTAAAATGGCTCCATTGAGTCCCGTATCGGTTATGGAAGCAATTCCTATAATTGTAAAACCCATATGAGATACCGAGGAATAGGCGATTCTCTTTTTTAAATTGCGTTGCCCGGGAGATGTTAAAGCTGCATAGATTATTTGCATTGTGCCTACTATCATCAACCAGGGAGAAAATATAGAATGAGCGTGGGGTAATAATTCCATATTGATCCGAACCAATCCATACGCCCCCCATTTTTAATAAGATTCCGGCTAGAAGCATACATGTACTGTAATGTGCTTCGCCGTGGGTATCTGGTAACCATGTATGTAGAGGTATAATCGGTGATTTGACAGCATAACCAATAAGAAACCCAAAATAGAATATTATTTCTAATGCTACAGGATACGATTGATTAGCTGATGTTTCAAAATTTAATGTTGGTTCATTAGAACCATATAAACCCATGCCAAGAACTCCCATTAAGAGAAAAATAGAACCCCCAGCAGTGTACAAAATAAACTTTGTAGCTGAGTACAAACGTTTCTTCCCCCCCCACATGGATAGAAGTAGGTAAACAGGAATTAATTCTAACTCCCACATGATGAAAAAAAGTAAAAGATCGCGAGAAGAAAATGATCCTATTTGACCGCTGTACATTGCTAACATTAAGAAATGGAACAATCGCGAATCCCGAGTAACTGGCCGAGCCGCTAAAGTAGCTAAAGTAGTGATGAATCCCGTCAGTAAAATGGGTCCTATGGAAATTCCATCAATTCCTAGCCTCCAGTGAAAATTAAAAATATTTATCCATTTATAATCCTGTTCTAATTGGATTAATGAATCGTCCAATTGGAAATGATAACAGAATGCATAGGTTGTTAGAAGAAGTTCTACTAGGCATATACATATAGTATACCATCGAATTACCTTATTTCCCTTATGGGGAAGAAATAAAATTGAAAAACCCGCGGATATCGGCAAAACAACAATTATTGTTAACCAAGGAAAATCATTCGTGGTAAAGACAAGATAAGATACACTTTGACCAGAAAACCCCGTGCTCGAAATAATAGATTTTATCGAGTACGGAGTTTTGTCGGTAAAGAGAAAAAAAATGGATTCAAGTGAAGTTTTCTGTAACGTATCAATAAGATAGACCCATGCTGCGAGTTGTCTCGTGCCATAAATAAACCCGGACACTCAAGAAATCTGTTGGACAAGCGGATTCACACCTCTTACAACCTACACAGTCTTCTGTTCTTGGAGCAGAAGCAATTTGCTTAGCTTTACATCCGTCCCAAGGTATCATTTCTAATACATCTGTGGGGCAGGCTCGGACACATTGAGTACACCCTATACATGTATCATAAATCTTTACTGAATGTGACATTGGATCTATCCATTTTTTGAACGTCATAAATTTTCGATCTAGTCAAATAATAACTGAATCAGATATTGTAGACACCAGACGAATCAATGATTTACCAGAATTGTTTTCTAATAAATCGACTTCTGGATCTGCTCATGAGAGAGGGCCAAGATACTTTGATTTATTACGTTTTAGCAAACATGGTCGTATCTTTGTTTATGCCGTACATGATGCTAATTTGAATTAGTGAATTTTTTTTCGTTATTTGTATGATTAACACATTAATATAATTAGCATTATTTATTCAACAAATTCGATTGATTGATACGAGTTGATTTTCTATTACGATGAATTGACGAAACAATAGCTGGTCCAATAGCTGCTTCAGCGGCGGCAATAGCTATAACAAAAATCGAGAAAATGTCGCCTTTTAATTGGCGACTATCAAATAAATCAGAAAATGTTACGAAATTTATATTAACGGCATTCAGTATAAGCTCAAGACACATAAGTGCTCTAACCATATTTCTACTTGTGATCAATCCATAAATACCGATAGAAAATAAATAGGCACTCAAAACAAGTTCATGTTCAAGCATCATTAAACAAATCCTCATCAATCTGGATTCATTTCATTTCAATATGAACAACAATTAAGCCTTGGTCGGTTTGATTGACTCGAATATAACAAGTACATAAACAAAGAAAGATACTGGTATTAGATTTATAATTATAGGTATTTATTACTGACGCGCCATAGCAATTGCACCTATCAAGGAAACTAAAAGAATTATAGAAATGAGTTCAAATGGAAGAAAAAAATCTGTTGATAAATGAATCCCAATTTGTTGACCATTAGTTATCAAATCCTGTTCCAAATTTGGTTTGATCTTGTAGTCCAAATAATCCCGTACCACGACGTATCTAGGATAGTAGTAATTAGTGAAACAAAAATACTTGTACAAACCAGTGAAGTTACTCCATCTCCAACGGTCCAAAGATGGAAATCATTGTAATATTCTGAGTCATTCATGAACATCACAGCGAATATGATTAAGACATTTATGGCTCCCACATAAATAAGGAGCTGCGCAGCAGCTACAAAATGGGGAATTCGATGGAATATGAAATAAGGATATACAAACAAGAACCAATCCCAATGAAAAGGCAGAAAAAATGGTATTGGTAAGTAATACCATCCTAGACCCCCTAATATAAGACCCGATCCCAAAAATACTAAAAGAAAATCATGTATTGGTCCAGTTAAATCCATTATATGTAAAAAGAGATAAATAAGTTGAAATGTTTCATAATCTTATTGACCAAATCAGAAAAAAAAAAAAAAACAAAAGAAGTTACCCCGTTTTTTAGGATAAGTTACTTATTGAATTTCATCCTATATGGGGTGTGAGTTGGTGTAGATAGAGTTATTAATTCCATTTATCTATCCGAAAGAGTCCGAAAGAGTCGTTCGAAATTCGATATTATTCTATTTTATAGATTACTTATACATTTATAGATTTCGAAATAATCACGGATATGTGAATGGATTTTGAATCCAAAGCAAACCGTCATTCTCATCAATCAAGAGTTCGGATTTTTAGTTATTCATCGAGTAAAATAAAAGAAGCTTCGCTCTTTTAGCTTTAGATCAAAACGGAATCTTAGTAATCGGTAATCGTTCTTGAATCAAAGGGTTTCCCCGTGGCTGTTTTTATTTGAGTAGAGTTCATAATGGTTTGGATTGTGTAATCTATCAATTACTGTCATTGGTAACCGACCCAAAGCTATTTGATTATAATTCAATTCGTGACGATCATAAGTAGAAAGTTCATATTCTTCAGTCATTGATAAACAGTTTGTTGGACAATACTCAACGCAGTTACCACAAAATATACAGATTCCGAAATCAATACTATAGTTAAGCAATCGTTTTTTTCGAATATCGGTTTCTAATTTCCAATCAACAACGGGTAGATCTATAGGGCAGACACGAACACATACTTCACAAGCAATGCATTTATCAAATTCAAAGTGAATTCGACCACGGAAACGCTCTGATGTGATCAATTTTTCATAAGGATATTGAATAGTTACGGGTAAACGATTCGTGTGGGATAAGGTAATCATGAAACTTTGACCGATATACCTTGCAGCTCTTACTGTTTGTTGACCATAATCCATGAACCCAGTTACCATAGGGAACATATGGCGAATTTCTATGAATAATTTGCTGTTTCTTTCTCTTGTTTGAGAGAAGTTATAAATCGGGAATAGAATCTCGTATGCCCTTATAGTGAAAGGAGTTGGAAAGAAGTTGTCAATAATAGATTACCTAGAGAAATAGGTAAAAGAAATTTCCACCCAAGATTTAATAGTTGGTCCATTCTCATCCTAGGTAAAGTCCATCTTGTTGTAATAGGAATGAACAGGAACAAATAAGCTTTAGCTAATGTAATAAAAATACCAATTGTCATTCCAAAAACCCCACCCACTTCGTTTATTCCGAAAAGCTCAGGAATAAATATGTACGGAACAGAGAAATTCCAACCACCTAAGTAAAGAACTGTTACAAATAATGAAGAAACTAGGAGATTTAGATAGGAAGCAACGTAAAATAAACCAAATTTGATACCTGAATATTCGGTTTGATAACCTGCTACTAATTCTTCTTCTGCTTCTGGTAAATCAAAAGGTAATCTCTCACATTCTGCTAGGGAAGAAATTAGAAAAACTGTAAACCCTATAGGTTGACGCCACAAATTCCACCCCCAAAAACCATATTTTGACTGCGCCTCGACTATATCAACTGTACTTGAACTGTTAGATAATCATAGTCGGTGATAACATCACTGCTTTCATCGCTATTCCAGAACCGTACATGATACTTCAGCCTCATACGGCTCCTCGATGGCCATAAATAAATCTAAGGACTGATTCAGTATTATCCCGATATGTTAGTAGGGTAGATAGAGTAAAGATGCATCGAAGAGCCCCAAATTAGACCAATGCAATTCCGTCTGCTATAATACCAAAAAAATGCTTCCGAATTGATCTTATCCTTTATAATTTAAAATTTCTATTTTTCTTTGTTCAGTAATAAAATTACTTAATCCTTTAATAAAATACTCCTTGGATCAACAATAGATATTTCGACCCATTTATTTCGATTACGAAAAAAAGAATTAGACATTAGCTCATGAATCATGATAAGAACTCTACCTGTCTATCTCTATGAATATGGATAGAGAAAAGAAAGAATAGAAAATATTTCGTATTTTTCATTTTCTTATTGCAATTCTATTTCTTTCGTTCCTATTCTTCTTTCTCAGAAAAAGAGAGGAGGGCTCTAAAAATAAAGGATTACTTCGTTCCTGATAGTTATTTCTTTAACTAGTGGATAGGAGCATACTCGGGATCGGGATCGTGGGGAAGTACTGCTTGATCATTTCTACCAACTTAAAGCCCCCATTAGGATTCCGTTTATTTTATGCAGAAATACCCATTTGGATAACTTACATTATCTCCATTACTAATCCTTTGTGTATTTTGGTGTTCCTAACCGTCCACTCATTTTTGCTTGATCCCCGGTATGGCAATACATACAACCGTTAAAACTCCATCCAGTTGATCTTTTCTACCCGCTTCAAATCATGATGACTAATCAACCAATCTTGGGGTAATTTATACTGTTTATTTCCGCTGAACTCTTGTACATAGGGAATGAGACTTAATCTTTTTACTGCAAATTTAGAAGCAGTTTTCTTTCACTCATATAACTATCTGGTTTAGGTCATCACCCCGAATGATGAATAAAAAACGGAAGATCTTTATTCCCTACATTCAACTTCTTTCCTAGAAAGAAATAGGTAAAAGTACATGTCCCAACGAATCGCACGTAGAGATATTGATAACACACATGGAGTTAATGGTATTTCATAACTAATGGATTGAGCAGCAGCTCGGAGACCACCTAAAAAGGAATATTTATTATTCGATCCATATCCTGACATAAGAAGTCCAATAGGAGCAATACTTGAAATGGAAATCCATAAAAAAACACCTATACTAAGATCGGCTAGAACAAGGCGATATCCAAAAGGAATTACTGAATAACTTAGTAAAATTGATATGACTGCTATAGAGGGCCCTAGACTGAATAAACGAATATCTCCTCTAGAGGGGAGAAGATCCTCTTTGAAAAGTAGTTTGGTCCCATCCGCTAGAGCTTGAAGAATTCCCAAAGGGCCCGCGTATTCAGGTCCAATACGTTGTTGTATACCTGCGGATATTTTTCTTTCTAACCACACAATTACTAGTATCCCTATTGTGATTCCCAATACAGGAGTAAAAATAGGGACAAGCAACCATATGAGCCCATAAAACTCTTTTAAGGATTCCAATCTGGAAAAAGAATTGATAGCCTGCACTTCTGTCATATCAATTATCATTTTAACGATCAACTTCTCCCATAATGATATCTATACTACCTAGTATCGTCATAATATCAGCCAATTTCATTCTTTTAACTAGCTGAGGAAGAATTTGCAAATTGATAAAACCCGGCGGACGAATTTTCCATCTCCAGGGAAAAACACTCTGATCTCCTATCAGATAAATTCCCAATTCGCCTTTTGGGGCTTCCACTCTCACATAAAGTTCTTGTTTCGACAATTCAAAAGTAGGAGAGGGTTTTTTACTAATGAATCGATATTCAAAATCATTCCAGTCGGAATCCCTTGCTCTATCAAAGCGTCGGACTTCTAAATTCTCATAGGGTCCCCCCGGAATTCCTTCCAGAGCTTGTTGAATAATTTTTATGGATTCTGTCATTTCACTGATTCGGACTAAATAACGAGCTAATGAATCTCCCTCTTTCTGCCATTGCACTTCCCAATCAAATTCGTCGTAACACTCATAATGATCAACTTTACGAAGATCCCATTGGATTCCGGAAGCTCGTAGCATTGGTCCTGATAAACCCCAATTTATTGCTTCCTCTCCTCCAACAACACCCACTCCTTCAACTCGTTCCAAAAAAATGGGATTGCGCGTAATAAGCTTTTGATATTCAGCAACCCCTGTTAAAAAATAATCACAGAAATCCAAACATTTATCTATCCAGCCATAAGGTAGATCAGCAGCTACGCCTCCGATACGGAAATAATTATGCATCATTCGCATACCTGTGGCAGCTTCGAATAGATCATATATCAATTCTCTCTCTCTGAAAATATAGAAGAAAGGAGTCTGCGCACCGATATCCGCCATAAAAGGGCCGAGCCATAACAAATGAGAAGCTATACGACTCAGTTCCAGCATAATGACTCTGATATAGCGGGCTCTTTTAGGGACTTGAATATTTCCCAACCGTTCTGGTCCATTTACCGTTATTGCCTCGGTAAACATAGTAGCTAAATAATCCCAACGCGTTACATAAGGTAAATATTGTATAATTGTTCGGTTTTCCGCAATTTTTTCCATCCCTCTGTGTAAATAACCCAATATGGGTTCACAGTCAATAACATCTTCACCATCTAGAGTAATGATCAGTCGAAGAACGCCATGCATTGATGGGTGGTGAGGGCCCATATTGACTATCATGAGGTCTTTTCTTGTAGCTGGTACAGTCATATGTTTTTTCCCCGATTCATTATTCCATGAATTGCTGAAAACGAAATGAAGTTCATCAAAATTCAAGATCTAATAAAATCAAATAATTAAAAATGAATTTTCAAATTAACTTAACGAGTTTTTGGCTCCCGAATATTCAACTGACCAATTAATTCTTTATAACGTATTCTATTTTTCTTTGACAAATAAGCCAGCAACCGTTGACGTTTTCCCAGAGTTTTCCGTAGACCTCTCTGAGATAAATAGTCTTTTTTGTGCAATTCCAAATGTGAAGTAAGTCTCCGTATTTTATTGGTGAAGCTGAATACTTGAAATTCAACAGACCCCTTGTTTTCGTTTTCTTCTTTTGCTTCTTGCGAAATAACCGAGATTAATGAATTTTTTACCATAAAAATAATTCTTCTACCCCCCTTTTTTCTTTCTTTTATACAGATATCAGATATGGAGTTTATCGATCAGTAAAAATAATGCTAGTCATTTTAATCTGGTATACACAATACTATGAATTTATTCATATACTATTACTATCTTTTCTATCAAATTTCATTAATCAATTTGCAATTTGATTCGGATATAGATACATAAAGTATAGCCCCTCACCCCCCCCAAAAAAATATAAAAAATGAGACCTAAGATTAAGAAGATTCTTAGGTCATTGAATCAGTATCATGTATCAGTAATGTAAATATAATACAACACGTGTGTATATCTGTTTGCCTTCATATACCATCCTAGATATGACACATTATATATAGGTAATTTATCATCAACTTATTCTCAATCGTGGATACATATATATCCTTGACATACTGAAACGGCTTCCATTACTGGTATCAAACCAATAGCGATTCATACAAGCTAAATCTTCTAATCGATAATTTGGCCAAAGAAATAATTTCAATTTAATGAATTTATTTGGATCTCTATCAAGATGCTTGCTCTCATCCAAAAATGGACCGCAGTTCCTTATGCTGTTCTCATTGCAAAATACTTTATTTCTATCCACAACATTAATATTCTCCGAATTTAAACAAATTCGAATTCGCAATTCTCTACGATGTCTAGGAGATGAAATATTTTCAGGAACAAGAAACTCATGATTTTCATCTCTATTTCCAAGGACCCCTTCATGTCTTTGTTTTGTAATGGATTCATCAAAAAAATTCTTATCAACATTTCCTTTTGCTCGGCATTTTCGATTAGTTTGGTCTTTACTCTTATGGACCAGTGAAATAGTTATAGTTTGATACATAATAAATTGCCCATCCCATTTTATAGCCAGGCGAACTGGTTCGAGAATCAATATTCCTTTTTTGATCAATTTTGTAAGAGTTAGACCCCTTTGAATCAGCATTATATCCAGACTCATTTCTCCTCTTTGAATAGAGGATATAGCAATTTTCTTTGGATTTTTCAGTCTAAGCAGGAGACAATATACCTTAATATTATTGATTATTTTTTGATTCAAAGGCTCATCCCATCTCAATTGAAAAAGCAAATATCTTTTCAATAAGAAATCTAGTTCCGCTTCCGTATTGCTCTTGGATTGCTTTTTCTTTCTACGCTTTTTAATGTCTGATCCACCATAATCGTCTTTATCCTCTTTTTGTTGGTTTGGTAGATCTGATCCAAGATCTTCTTGGACTGACTGCTCTTTTTCTTTTTTATTTTCTAATTCAAGATATTTTTTTTCATTAGATGATATATGAAGATCTTTTTTTTCTTTTCCGTTGATGTTTTTATTTTCACTAGTGGTTTGATTTCCATTAAAATGGAAAAGAAGTAATTTGATATTGGTATGATCCATGGTTTAATCCTATATGCATCATAAAGCCCCAAAAATTCTGGGAAGAACCAAAGTTCCAGATTTGATATGGGACGATTTAGTATTTCTTCATTCATTCCCATCCAGTCAAAAAATGTTTTTTTTTTGTTGGATAGCTTGATTTGTTTATGAATCGCGAGATAAGAAAGGTCTTTCTTATCAATTTGATTAATTATTGGATAATAATGAGTTACGGTCTTAGTACTTTTATTAATGTTGGTTCCAGTATCCATATTGGTCCAGGCCTCAATATCGATCTTCTTTCTAAGACAAAAATAAATGATTCTACAATCAAAATATTTTCTATCGGGATTTTTATCCGTATCAATAATAAAATCTTCTCCCGGATAATCACTAATAGCTATATCTCCCGGCACATAATCAAATTCGGGTTTATATGTGTTGTACTTATAGGGAATTTCTTGAATCTTGTTTATTTGTAACGGCACTCCAGAAATATATGAATCCTTCCTTTCTTCATAATTAATATATTTATGTGATAAAAGATCATATCTGTATTGTTTTTTCAATTTGTCTTCTTTTTGACTCGGTAATGAATCCATGACATAATCATTTTTTTTCTCAGAATTAATTAATTGGTTTTTTTCATATGAATACAATTTTGTTGAGGCTTTCTTTGGATTTGGAACCGTACGACTTTGATTGACTCTATTTCGCCATTTTTTCAGCACTAATGGAGACGATGTAGTCTGAGCTAAATCATATTGATAGTGGTAATGACTACTTAACCAGTTTTTCCATTCATTCATTCCCGAATTCCGAAGTTTCTTATGCCTTGATTCAAAATCAAATGTTCCTTGTGTTCCAAAAAAATCCTTTATTCTATCCTTAAGAAAACGAGATATTCCGTGATATTGAAGTACAGACCTCAAGTGATATTTGTTAATAACTTTGGTTTGTGATAATTTATAAAAAACATATGCCTGTGACAAGGAAAATAGGCCAGAAAAATTCTGGGAATGCTTATTTCTAATATTAGAAATAGAAAGTGGCTTTTTTATAGTCGAAATAAAAAAAATTCTATTTTCATTTGTTTCATCAATTCCGTTTTCATTTGTTTCATCAATTCCGTTTTCATTTGTTTCATCATTGTAACTGTATTTATCAAAATTTTTTATTTTTAAGTCAAGGAAAGGTTGTACCTTGATCCTGGGAATATTAATAAGATATAAAAAGGTATCCATGTATATCTTTTCAATCAAAAATTGGAAAAAATGGTGCCGTTTACGTATTAATCTAGTACTTCCTCTTTTTAATTTTAATCTCTGCCAAAAGTTTTTTGGCGATTCTAATCTTTTATCATCATAACTTCTATCATTAGAACTAATATTTATATCTGGGATTCTCCATTTTTTTTTCTTGTCATTTGTTATTTTTTCGATTTGATTTCTGATTGTACTTGTCCTATCGGACAGATCCTTCATTTTTTTTTCTGTCAGTGAATAATTTGTCCAATCCATTGATTTAATTCGACTGGACGCGTCATGAATAATCTGATTTTTTATTATAGAATTTTTTCCATTTTGATTTTCACTCAATTTATATACTTTTCTCAATCCAAATAAGAGAATTGGGTTTACTTTTACAAGCTCTTTCATTATTCTTTTTATAAATAAACCTATTTTTATAATCCATCGTGCTTGTTCTTCCGAGCCCTTTATAAACCCCCTTTTTTTTTCTTTTAAAACTAGAAAAAAATTATTTTTCGTTTTTCTAATTTTTTTTTCAAGTTCTTTAGAAATGGGTTCAAAAAAGGAAGGTCGTTTTCGGGGAGAACCAAACGGGAATTCAGTTTCCATTCCCCAGACTGTTAAAAAACAAAAATTTTCTTTTTTTTCTTTCTTTTTTTTCATTGGATCTCTATGGTGGGATCGTAACTTAGAACTGTGCCAAGGTTTCAAACAGAAAGGAAATAGTATCTTTATCTGAATACCGTCTGTTAACCAGTTTTTTGGAAATTCTGTTTCGGATAATTGAACACCATTATAGGTACATTTAACATGCATTTCTCTACGCCACCCCCTCAAATCCTCATACCACTCGGGGAATTGAAATAATAACATACGGCCGATGTTTTTGGCTATTATCAATGAAGGCAATACAATATATTTCCTAAGAATTGAGTGGGTTACTAACATAGAGCCCCTTATTGCTTGAGCAAATATAATAGTATCCCAGCTTTCCGCTATTGCTATCCGCTCATTTTCCTCTTTTTTTTCCTTATTTTTGTTTTCACTTTTTTCGATCTCTTCCTCCTCAGAATCTGAAGTTTTGAATTCTGTGCTTTTCATCATCCAATTCCTAAAAATGAGATTCAACATTCTAGATGTATATGTATCAAAAGAAAAAAAAAGAGTTTTGTCTATTCTGTCAAAAAAAAGTGGGGAATGCACATTTATTTGAGACAGTTCCCAAGTCACTGTTTTACGTCTTTGAGCACGCATGGATCCTTTGATTAGATCTCGACGAAAATCCGATTTTTGCGAATAACGTAGTAAAGCTACCTCTTCTGCTTGATCAATACTGTTAGTATCCTTCGTACTATTATGAGTGTTGGTTATCTGTTTAGTATCCGTAAAAATGACTACACGTTTGGATTTTCTTGAACGAATCTCACGATCCATTGCTTCTGTCGATTCTTCCCCAGGGTCATCTCCTTCTTCTTGTTCCAAACCCGTGATCAATTGGTGTGACCATCGAGGAACCTTTTTACGGATTTCTTTTATTCCAATGGATTTTTTTCTAATTGTTTGATCATTTTCATCAGTTGTAACTACATCGAAGAAATATTTCGTTTCATTTTCTGAATCAACTTTTCCTTGTTCTGACAGTAATGATTTTCCATCAAATGTATCTTTTTTTTGTTCAAATTCTTGGTAATTTGTGGCAAGAATACTATGAAACTTATTTATCCAAGGTGAATCGTCTTTCGAGGTGATTAAAGAATCATTCATATGCATACTTGAGTCTGAATACAATTTTTTAATTGTTCCGCGATAGGGTCCGTTCAAAAGAGGGTCATATCTTTCAGGCAAGCATTCTTGTTCAGTCTCATCATTGCATAATCTAGTCCTTTTTTCGAGTATGTCCAGATTAAGAGACCCCTGCTCTAGAGCGTCAATTCTATTTAAAAAAGTGTTACTTAAGTTATTTTTTTTTTCTTCATTAGTATAAATCCAATGATTATACAGTTCTTCCGAGGAGAGTTTTTCTGTTGTGCACAAAAAGATCTTTCCTTTTAACATTTCCAAAAAAGTTGACAAACTCGGTGGATATGTAAAAGATATTCTTTCTTTTCCATCACTTTGGCATGTATAAAAAAAATATTGTGACATTTCATTTCGTACAGCATTTTCAAATCGATCATTTTATTATATATCGCAATGGACGATTCCATCGTTTATAGTCGAAAAGAAGAGTCACAAGAGGTTT
>NW_028238200.1:52500-60000 GCF_041429995.1 Eschscholzia californica
AAGGATCGATCTGATCCAGGTCATAATCTATATGGGATTCCCAAAATGGTTAATAGAGGGTAAACCACGAGGAATCGAAGAATTACAGATCAATGTACAAAAAGGGTTTAATTCTGTGAACCGAAAACTCAACATTGCTATCACAAGAATTGCAAAACCTTAAGGGCACCCTAATATTCTTGCAGAATTTATAGCCGGACAATTAAAAAATAGAGTTTCATTTCGAAAGGCAATGAAAAAAGCTATTGAATTAACTGAGCAAGCAGATACAAAAGGAATTCAAGTACAAATTGCAGGACGTCTCGACGGAAAAGAAATTGCACGCACCGAATGGATCCGAGAAGGTAGGGTTCCCCTACAAACCATTCGAGCTAAAATTGATTATTGTTCGTATACAGTTCGAACTATTTATGGGGTATTAGGCATCAAAATTTGGATATTTGCAGACGCGGAATAATAGTCCCTTCTTTTACTTTGACTTTCCGTTCTATCCAGCGGTGGACCAAAAAAAATGACAAACTCTTTCATTCTTTTTCCATTCAATCAACAATGATCAATTCCAATTCTTATAATTCTTAATTCTATTCTTTTAATTCTATAGGGTTGAATAAAAATTCGATTGACCCTTTTTTGGTATAATTGCTATGCTTAGTGTGTGACTCGTCGGTTTTTATTTAGGTTTAGGTTAAGATTAAAAAACAACGGACAGCCCTATGAACTAATAACCAGCTCATTTCTTCGTATTATCTGGATCCAAAGAAGCAGTCACTATATGATGTATCGATCATATCGTTGGAGCAACTGAAATCTTTTTACATAAAATAAAAATAAATCTGATTATGGGTTGTTAAGCGAAAAAAAAAAAGAAAAGGATGTGGATAAATGGAAGGGTGAGAGAAAGAGAGAAAGAGAATATCAATGATATATGATTCCAATATGTATGGTCTATGAATTATCTCATACAAAGGCAGTGTAATAAAGCATCACTATGGATTGGATTCGGCCATAATTATAATTACATAATTAAATGAATCCGGTTCATAGGAAAAATAATAAAGAGCATCGAGTCAATAAAGACTGAGTAGATTGACTCAGGAATAACAAATTTAATTAGGAGCTCCATTGCAGAGTTCAGGCCTAGCCATTAATCAAGAAGTGATGGGAACGACGGAACCTGTGACTGCAGAAGATTCTATTGAAAACGAATCCTAATGATTCATTGGGTGGGATGGCGGAAAGAACCAGGAATCAATTCATTTAGAGGTCATGGGCTGACCTGACCCTACGTATGAAAGAGATATTGAAAGAGTCCATATTCGCCCGCGAAAGCCTTATTGGATTGCTAAGTTTTGAGGGATTCAATAAGGGTCAAAATAAAGATTCGTTATAGTTCTAAAAAATCGATTTTCATAAAAATATATGTCTAGTTGTATATAAATCCAAGACATTAAAATTTTTACGTGACAGATTCGATCTCAAAAAATCCCATGATTCAGTGTATTATTAATTCACTACATATTTGTAATAGTAATGAATCGTTTCATTCGCGAGGAGCTGGATGAGAAGAAACTCTCATGTCCGGTTCTGCAGTAGAGATGGCATTGAGAAACAACCATCAACTATAACCCCAAAAGAACCAGATTCCGTAAACAACATAGAGGAAGAATGAAGGGAATATCTTATCGAGGCAATCATATTAGTTTCGGTAGATATGCTCTTCAGGCACTTGAACCCGCTTGGATCACATCTAGACAAATAGAAGCAGGGAGACGAGCAATGACACGATATGCGCGTCGTGGTGGAAAAATATGGGTACGTCTATTTCCAGACAAGCCTGTTACAGTAAGACCTACGGAAACGCGTATGGGTTCGGGGAAAGGATCTCCCGAATATTGGGTATCGGTCGTTAAACCGGGTCGAATACTTTATGAAATGGGTGGAGTATCAGAAATTGTAGCCAGAGAAGCTATTTCAATCGCTGCGTCCAAAATGCCTATACGAACCCAATTCCTTATTGCGGAATAGGGATGTGCAACCAAAGGAAAGGGGTTTTTGTGATAAAAAACAACCGCAGATTTTTGTTTCTGGACAAACAATATTTCTTTTTTTCCTTTGCCCTTTCTTTGCATTGAAAGAAAAGATAAAAAAAAAATGATATGATTCAACCTCAGACCCATTTAAATGTAGCGGACAACAGCGGGGCTCGAGAATTGATGTGTATTCGAATCATAGGAGCTAGTAATCGCCGTTATGCTCATATTGGTGACGTTATTGTTGCTGTAATCAAAGAAGCAGTGCCCAATATGCCTCTAGAAAGATCAGAGGTGATCAGAGCTGTAATTGTACGTACATGTAAAGAACTTAAACGTGACAACGGTATGATAATACGATATGATGACAATGCTGCAGTTGTCATTGATCAAGAAGGAAATCCAAAAGGAACTCGAGTTTTTGGTGCGATAGCTCGGGAATTGAGACAGTTGAATTTTACTAAAATAGTCTCATTAGCCCCCGAGGTATTATAAATACTAATAGACGAGACCATAATATAGTAGGTCTCGGAAATAGATTAAATTAATTTAGTAGATTGTGTATCACGTATATCCCTTAAGAATTCATAAAAAAAAAAAAGAGCATGTTGATTATATCAAAACTCGGAGGCACCGATAATTATAGTTCATCATGGGTAGGGACACTATTGCCGACATAATAACTTCTATACGAAATGCTGACATGGATAAAAAAGGAACGGTTCGAATAGCATCTACTAATATCACCGAAAGCATTGTGAAAATACTTCTACGAGAAGGCTTTATCGAAAACGTGAGAAAACATCGAGAAAGCAACAAATATTTTTTGGTTTCAACCCTGCGACATAGAAGAAATAGAAAAGGACCATATAGAACTATTTTAAAACGTATCAGCCGGCCCGGTCTACGAATCTATTCTAACTATCAACGAATCCCTAGGATTTTAGGAGGAATGGGGATTGTAATTCTTTCTACTTCTCGAGGTATAATGACAGACCGAGAGGCTCGACTAGAAGGAATCGGAGGAGAAATTTTGTGTTATATATGGTGACCCTTCTAGTATCCGAATTGACTCGGTAACTTCCTATTTGTGAAAAAAAATAAATAAAAAAAAAGAGGAAGGGCTGGTTGTCTAATATCACTCCTCCTCCATTAGTTGATACTTCAAGGGGGTTACCTGGAATGAAAGAACAAAAATTGACTCATGAAGGTTTAATTACTGAATCACTTCCCAATGGTATGTTCCGGGTTCGTTTAGATAATGAAGATCTGATTCTAGGTTATGTCTCAGGAAAGATCCGACGTAGTTTTATACGGATACTACCAGGAGATAGAGTCAAAATCGAAGTAAGTCGTTATGATTCAACCCGGGGACGTATAATTTATAGACTCCGCAACAAAGATTCGAATGATTAGGTGTCTTTTTCAACATGACTTTCGTGGGGATACAACTCGAGGTTCAAAATTTCAAGAGACTTATTTTCTTCCAAGGAGTAGATTCGGAATTAAGGTAAGGAATGACAAATATGAAAATAAGGGCCTCCGTTCGTAAAATTTGTGAAAAATGTCGACTGATCCGTAGGCGGGGACGAATTATAGTAATTTGTTCCAACCCGAGACATAAACAGAGACAAGGATAATCCTTTTAAAAAAGGACTCGCTAAAGGACCAAATGTACAAATTAAATAAAGGATCTGTTTTAACCTGAAATGGATATATCCGTATATCTCTGACTCATATTTATGAGATGATAAAATATGGCAAAACCTATACCAAGAGGTGGTTCACGTAGGAATGGGCGTATTGGTTCACGTAAGAATGGACGTAGAATACCAAAAGGTGTTATTCATGTTCAAGCAAGTTTCAACAATACCATTGTAACGGTTACAGATGTACGGGGTCGGGTAGTTTCTTGGTCCTCCGCCGGGACGTGTGGATTCAGGGGCACAAGAAGAGGGACACCGTTTGCTGCTCAAACCGCGGCAGGAAATGCTATTCGTACAGTAGTAGATCAGGGTATGCAACGAGCAGAAGTCATGATAAAAGGTCCTGGTCTCGGAAGAGATGCAGCATTACGAGCCATTCGTAGAAGTGGTATACTCTTAAGTTTTGTACGGGACGTAACCCCTATGCCACATAATGGATGTAGACCCCCTAAAAAAAGACGTGTGTAGAAATAAGAATTGAACAGATTTCAAGAGAAATAAATGATTCAATGATCTGATCAAATAACTATGCTTCGAGAGGAAGTAGCAGTATCTACTCGGACACTACAGTGGAAGTGTGTTGAATCAAGAGCAGACAGTAAGCGCCTTTATTATGGCCGTTTTATTCTGTCTCCGCTTATGAGAGGTCAAGCCGATACAATAGGCATCGCGATGCGAAGGGCTTTGCTTGGAGAAATAGAAGGAACATGTATCACACGTGCAAAATCTGAGAAGATACCACATGAATATTCTACCATAGTAGGTATTGAAGAATCCGTACATGAAATTTTAATGAATTTGAAAGAAATTGTATTGAGAAGTAATCTGTATGGAACTCACGACGCATCCATTTGCGTCAAGGGTCCTGGATACGTAACTGCTCAAGACATCATCTCACCGCCTTCTGTGGAAATCGTTGATACTACACAGCATATAGCTAGCCTAACGGAACCTATCGATTTGTGTATTGGATTACAAATCGAAAGGAATCGCGGATATCGTATGAAAACACCAAATAACGCCCAAGGTGAAAGTTTTCCTATAGATGCTGTATTCATGCCTGTTCGAAATGCGAATCATAGTATTCATTCTTATGGGAATGGAAATGAAAAACAAGAAATACTTTTTCTAGAAATCTGGACGAATGGAAGTTTAACTCCTAAAGAAGCACTTCACGAAGCCTCCCGTAATTTGATTGATTTATTTATACCTTTTCTACATGCGGAAGAGCAGGACATACATTTAGAGGACAATCAAAACAGGGTTACTATACCCTTTTTTACCTTTCATGATAGATTGGATAAACTAAGGAAAAACAAAAAAGAAATAGCATTGAAATGTATTTTTATTGACCAATCAGAATTGCCTCCCAGGATCTATAATTGCCTCAAAAGGTCCAATATATATACATTATTGGACCTTTTGAATAAGAGTCAAGAAGATCTTATGAAAATTGAGCATTTTCGCATAGAAGAGGTAAAACAGATATTAGACATTCTACAAAAGCATTTCGCATTAATTTACCGAAGAATCAGTTTTCATTTTAAATACATTGGAATGATTTCTTCTTTTTTTTATAAAAAAGAAGAAAATGAAATTGGTTTTGAATCTTCAGCACGATCCGTATATTCGGGATAGATCTAGAATTCCATTGAATAGATGTATCTAGGGAATAGTCGCTTCAAAGTGAATCCTCCCTAGATACATACGTCGTGGTTTTTTATTTCTATTTCACGGTTGAGTTAATTTGAAAAAGACCTAAAGTTAGAGATTTATCAATAGGTAATGTTGCTCCAATACCCAACCAAAGGGCTACTGCGGTACCAATCAAAAAGACGGTTGTAGCTACTGGACGACGAAATGGGTTTTGGAATTTATTAACATTCTCCAAAAAGGGTACTGTCAATAATCCCGCTGGTACTGAAACCATTAAAGAACCCCCAATAACTTATTTGGTACTGTACGGAGTATTTGAAATACGGGAAAGAAATACCATTCGGGTAATATTTCCAAAGGAGTTGCAAATGGATCCGCAGGTTCGCCAATCATTGACGGTTCTAGAACTGCTAAACCTACATTACATGCAATAGTACCTAGAATTACTACTGGAAAAATATATAAAAGATCGTTGGGCCATGCGGGTTCTCCATAATAATTATGACCCATTCCTTTCGCCAATTTAGCTCTTAATACAGGATCATTCAAGTCAGGTTTCTTTGTTATTGGGATAGGCGAATTCGTATGGATCCATCCCCCGAAGGAACCGGACATGATAATTTTTCATCATCCGCTCGAGCAAGAATCACAGGAATCAAATAGATCCATAGAAAATCTATATGTCAGCCATACCCACACATATATGACTCTATGTAAGAAAAGATTTACCGGATACAATTTTCCGGAGTTGCAACTACGCATTGCAAAGAATTTAGTTCTTACAGGTAAATGCTCAATACCCAAGTAGGCTTACAAATTTGATCATGATCAAATGCATTTTGGGGTCGTCTCATACCTTGCGATTGTGTTTCGCCCCAACATCTCTCGAGTCTTCTTACATACAACATACAAAGGATTTACTTGTTACTAATATAGTCTAGCCTCTATTCTTCTTTAGATCCCTTGTTTCACTCCGATAGTATCATAGATCGTAATCGATGCAAAGGGAAATGAATGCATTTCCATACTATTAAGTAAGTGGAATAGATAGAACATAATCTGGATCTTGCCACATCACTTATTCTACTGGATCTTACGGAGCCTGTTGATGCACGACATGATTCGGCTCTGATCATAGAAAAAATTCTCCTCGAGCGAACCAGCCTATCCTCGGTATGGGGCTTACGTGGTGGTTGGAACAGAGACACATTTGGTTGTAAATTCCAATGTGGCGGATAAAATCATATATCTGCACGGGCCAATCAATAGTTCAAGTCACACACTCCCATAATCCATTTTCTCTTCGGAGAATCCACTTCAACTATTCATATCAAATAAATAATATAATATTGCGAAGTTGAAGGTAAATATCCAAATAAATGTCTTATTTTTTTTTTTTTATAATCCATATTTCTAGCAATGAAATACTATTGTTCCTCCCCAAAATGATATATGATTGATTACAAATATCTATGATCTGTCTTCTCTATAAAGGACCAGAAATACCTTGCTTGCGTATCATTGGGAAATGCATTAACATAAATACGGCAGTAAGCAGAGGTAATACAAAAGTGTGTAAACTATAAAAACGAGTCAAGGTAGATTGACCCACACTAGCACTTCCGCGTAATAACTCGACCAAGGGTGATCCTATTACAGGAATAGCGTCAGGTACGCCTGTCACGATTTTTACTGCCCAATAACCAATTTGGTCCCGAGGTAAGGAATAACCAGTTACACCAAAAGATGCGGTCAATACAGCCAGAACCACACCCGTAACCCAAGTCAATTCGCGAGGTTTTTAAAATCCACCGGTGAGATACACACGAAATACGTGCAGGATCATCATTAAGACCATCATACTTGCCGACCATCGATGAACTGATCGTATTAACCAACCAAAGTTAGCTTCAGTCATTATATATTGAACCGAGGCAAAGCCTCGGTAACGGTCGGACGGTAGTAAAAAGTCATAGCAAACCCCGTAGCTACTTGTACTAAAAAACAAGTAAGCGTAATCCCTCCTAGACAATAAAATATGTTGACATGAGGGGGAACATATTTACTAGTTATATCATCTGCAATCGCCTGAATCTCGAGACGCTCTT
>NW_028238201.1:0-5000 GCF_041429995.1 Eschscholzia californica
GAGCTCGATTCGATTATTCCCGCCTATTCTTAATAACCACCTGAACTCCGAATTGTCTTATGACTGAACAATCAGATGCATTTTTTGAAAGAACTATTCAAGGAGCAAGTGATCCCCTCTCTCGCCACCAGTTTCTCCTCAGATCTACCCCCGCTCGAGCAACTAATCTTATTCTTTCTTGGATCTTGTTCGTGAGATTGAGAAAAGATCAATAAATTTCTCTATTCTCCTAATTTCTATGTATATTAAACTATTACAGTACTATATATAATTTGCATTTATTACTTTTTTTTAGTCTTTCGTTTTTTTGTATTTTGATTGTTTTTTGTTATTTTATTGTCTTCTTTGTTTTTGTTATATTTCCTTTCCCTTCAAATGAATCTAAAACTCCGTAGTATATCTTTTCACAGGTCGAACCAAAAAAGACATTTCCTATTTTTTGTCCCTGTCCCTAAATGAAAGTCCCTAAATGAAATACAATATTAAATAATAGTAGACTGGAAATGAAAGTCTCTTTCTCGCATCCGTTCTCCATCACATTGTCGAGACAAAAATCTCGGATGCATCGATATGGAAATATTTGGTACATGAAACCACGATCTGATGTAGATATAATAGAATATAGATCTTTTTCTGGAATCAAAGAAAGATAGTCAAAAATAGATGGCTTTTGTGTTGTGACTCGGAATAACTCTTTCTCTGTGTAGGAACGGAATAGCAATTTATTCCTATGAAGCATCCATTAACAAGAACATTCAATCGGAAATATCGACAAATTCTTGCGTAGCCCGAGGAAATGAAATAAATAAAAAAGGGCGGTACGGTACGCTGCTACAATACAATTTTATCTCTATTGACTTTTAATATCAGAATAGCTGATATAGTCATGATTCAATGGGTCAGGTCCACTTACTTTTTCTTTTGTTGATTTCTAATCTTTACCATGGATTTGATTGGAATATGGAATAATGGAAAAGTAGGAGTATTTGCCGATTCATAACATAATTAGGGTTGGGTAGATAGACTATCTATGTCCCAAGACAAAAAGTATTGAATAATGAAACATGAGTAGGAGTATAGCCTGTAGTGACATAGTCGCCCTCCCAATAAGTGGGATGACTTATCATGATAATGAACAAAGGCTCAACTTAATAACTATACTTATTACTACTATATAATAATAACTTATTATTTATGTTATTTATGCAGATGTTTACTTTTTTTATTACAAATATCAACAATATCTCTATTTTTCGCTCCAAAATGAAGACTCAGACTGGAGTTTTGTGGAAAAAGCCCCTTATCGGATTTGAACCGATGACTTACGCCTTACCATGGCGTTACTCTACCGCTGAGTTAAAAGGGCTCGTTTGATTCAATTCCTGAATGCACCACTAGCCACTATGAGTCTACTGCATGTACCTATGTATATAATATATATACATATAGATAAATAGCGGCTCATTCAGGAACAAGAATTTTTTTGACTTAACATTTTGACTTAAGAAGTCTAGGAAAAAATGCTTATTTATATTTGATAAATATTAATGCAATGAATTGTTTCAAGACTGACCCTAATAGATTTTCGCTTATTGACTCCCATCAGAACGAGATTCACTTGATTAACACAAATTCGACTTCGACATAGATCCAAGATATTTCATCGAATCATGTGATGAAGAGATTCGACACATACCCTGAACCACATTTTTATAAAAAAAAGTCGATTACTTGTTGACCCCTTTTCAGATTTACAAGTTCTACAGCATCCTTTTTGAATAAAAAAAACGAAATTCGATGGAATCATGAAAGCCAGAAGGATTCTTCGGATCTAGTCATACCATTACATTATATTGACAATTCCAAAAAACTGTTCATACTATGAGCATAGTAGGCGATCGGGCGGGTATGCCCCCATCGTCTAGTGGTTCAGGACATCTCTCTTTCAAGGAGGCAGCGGGGATTCGACTTCCCCTGGGGGTAGGGTATTACGAAAGGAGGTTGATCGTGGATTATCCATAAGTCTAAAATGGATTCTTCCTGGGTCGATGCCCGAGTGGTTAATGGGGACGGACTGTAAATTCGTTGGCAATATGTCTACGCTGGTTCAAATCCAGCTCGGCCCAATAATTTCATTCGCCGATCCATCATGAGATGATATAACAAATTTGGCCTCCAGAAACGCCCGATGCGGGGGAATAAAGAAAAGAATTTCTGTTATATCCTTATTTATTTTATTTGTTCCCACATATTCTAATCTTTCTAATAATCTAGTCTGTAAATAGAAGGAAGGGGTTAAAGTAAAGAAAAAAAAATATTTTTTCATTGACCATTGAAAGATTTATTATCAATCGATTTGATATGGCACTAGAATTACTAGTAATACGTGTCGTTCTCACTTCACTAAAGTCCGTATCCATGTGAATAGCAATATAGCGTTCCTGTCTCTGTTACAGCACGGCGATTCTAAATAGAAATATGGTTTGAATGAAATCATAAGAATCCTGTACACCTTATTTACCTGGGATTGTAGTTCAATTGGTCAGAGCACCGCCCTGTCAAGGCGGAAGCTGCGGGTTCGAGCCCCGTCAGTCCCGACCTAGGATCCGATGAATCCATCAATTCATCTCTCTATTTTCTGTGAAGAGGGTGACAAGGAGTAGGATCTAATTCCCGGCGTGGGTCTTTATTTTCTTTTTTTTTCGTGTCTCATCGAACAAATACAGGAATTTCAATTACTTCAACAAGTACCGATTCGTGGGGAGAGACATAGGTAGATTGGTACAATTGTTGGTAGGAACATATTCAATTCAGGATTACAAGAGATACCATACTGGTCTGACTTTTTCGATTGCTTTTGATCCATGGAATGGAATAGAATACACATCCGTTTCGCGGGAGCACATATACAAATTGGATTCCTTTATTGTACGATACAAAATTAACTTAACCTTAACATAGTTAGCCCGAAAGAAGATTTTTCGGCTTATATTAAAACTACTGCCTTTTCTTCTAGCTCCTATTTTGTGTAACCTCAATTCCTAATTGGAAACAGTCTATCTATCTTATTCAAGTTGCACACTGAATTTTGGATATGATATATGTCCCAGTCCCAATCCAAGGAACGCGGCTATTATAATATAAAATAGAATTAATTATAATAAAAGAGAGGTCAAACAAAGATCTACCCCTCTTAGTAATTAGTAAGGGAATGCATAATCTTTTTTTCTTCCTATTTTATTTGAGGGGGTCCTACCGAAGAAAGAGCAAACTCCAAAATAGTGAATTTATCGAAATATTAGATCTTTTATACCGGGATCCATCTTTATGACACCTCTTTGTCTTCCACGAAAATTAGATCATAAAAAAACTTAGTTAGTTTAGAACTGCACTTCTTCTTTTTTCCATTTTACTTCTACTGTTTGGGTTTGTGACTAATAGAAGTGGAAGACGGGTCAGATGATACCTCATCAGATGATTGTATACGGAAGGCTGTAGATTATAGAAAAGAAAGAATGAAAAATTCAGCGGGATTATTGATTGTATCAGAAATCCAATTTTTGATTTGTTATGGATAAAAGATCTTCCTATGTTATACTATTCAATTCTCGACAATGAATCGACTTGATAGCTCAGATATTGTTATTCATGATATTGATCCGATTCAATATCAAATATCATCGGGATGCAATTCATCTCATTGAATTTACAGGAGAAGATTTATCATCTCTATGGGATTAGATCCCGAGTTATTGTGAAGTAAAAAAAAAAAACGATGAGATTATGGAAGTAAATATTCTCGCATTTATTGCTACTGCACTGTTTATTCTAGTTCCTACTGCTTTTTTACTTATTATCTACGTAAAAACAGTCAGTCAAAATGATTAATTTGAATGAAGCTTGACTTCTTAGTTCTTAGTCAATGATTGAAGAAATGAAAGTGATTTGCATTCCGCGCCTTAAATGAAATGAGCGGACTAGAATCAGCAGTATATGAGATCCGATAGTATGGTAGAAAGAAATATATGAACCTTTCTACCACACTATCTATTAGTGTATTGTCTAAAGTTGTACTGTATTCTATAAAGAGATATAGGCTTAATATAGATTAATCTACAATATATATCTTCATATATTTAAATGTAAATTACATATATGTAATTTACATTTAAATAGCACCCCAACCCTAGTTCTTCCCTCCATCTATTTGTATTACTTTCGATCAATCCGAAATAATCGAATCTTGCTCTTACTTTTACGGTTATAATTACTGGGTTTCTTATTATTTCCAATATAGATCCCGGGCTTTGTCGAAAGAATCAAATCAATTATTCTATCAAATAAAAGAAACAAAGTAAGACTTTTTTTAGCATTCCGAACAAATAATTGATTGAGCCGTTGACAGATGATCCAAAGACTTCTATGGAAAATTCTTCAGATTTGGAAAAAAAAGAGTAGTAGATCCCACGGATTTCGAACGCTTAAACCAGGGTCGATAAAGTATAAATAAGAGATTTCTAGGAGTATAAAACAAAGAGTAAGTGCGCAATATGCGAATCGTCCAAATAAGATCTTATTCTTCGTAGTACTTCGTTGGACAACGACTATATCTATGCTGCCTCCGGGAGAAAGTACGTATCTACGTAATAACAGAACGACTTCCTCTTTGAACATGAACAGTAAAGAGGGAAAGAAATTAAAAAGGGGATCGGTTGCTTCTCATTGTAATATCCATATAAAATTCTGGTAAGAACTAGTTAGTTCATCGAAATAGAATATTTAGGAAGAGTTCGGTTGTAAAAAATTTTATCTCATGTGTATCTTCTTTTACTTTACAAATACGAACATGGGAATCATTGAAATGTTTGTTTGATTGAAAGGTTATTATTCATATATTACTATTACATTACTGGATTCCAGTAGAATTTTGAAATGGAAATCTTTTTATTTTAAAACTATTTGCAGAACGATCTATGAAATAATTAATACAGTTTGATTAC
>NW_028238201.1:15000-22500 GCF_041429995.1 Eschscholzia californica
TCTGATTTATTGGCAAAGAGGCGAAGAAATAGATTCATCATCCCATTCCAATCTAATCAAGAACGAGATAAAGAACTAATACCCCGTTCAGGTATCTCGATTGAAATACCCATAAATGGTATTTTCCGTAGAAATAGTATTCTTGCTTATTTCGACGATCCCCGATACAGAAGAAACAGTTCGGGAATTACTAAATATGAGACTATAGAGATGCATTCTATTATCAAAAAAGAGGATTTGATTGAGTATCGAAGAGCAAAAGAATTTAGGCAAAAATACCAAAAGAAAGTAGATCGATTTTTTTTCATTCCCGAGGAAGTGCATATCTTATCCGGATCTTCTTCCATAATGGTACGGAACAATAGTATTATTGGGGTAGATACACGAATCACTTTAAATATAAGAAGCCGAGTAGGTGGATTGGTCCGGGTGGAGAGAAAAAAAAAAAGGATTGAACTGAAAATATTTTCTGGAGATATCCATTTTCCTGGAGAGACAGATAAGATATCCTGGCACAGCGGCATCTTAATACCACCAGGAACGGGAAATAAAAATGCTAAGGAATCCAAAAAATGGAAAAATTGGATCTATGTCCAACGGATCACGCCTATCAAAAAAAAGTATTTTGTTTTGGTTCGACCCGTAGTCACATATGAAATAGCGGATGGGATAAATTTAGCAACGCTTTTTCCCCACGATCTGTTGCAGGAAAGGGATAATGTGCAACTTCGAGTTGTCAATTATATCCTTTATGGAAATGGAAAACCAATTCGAGGAATTTCTCACACAAGTATTCAATTAGTTCGAACTTGTTTAGTATTGAATTGGGACCAAGACAAAAGGGGTTCGTCTGTAGAGGAGGTTCATGCCTCCTTTGTTGAAGTAAGGGTAAATAATCTGATTCGAGATTTCATAAGAATGGACTTAGTGAAGTCCCCTATTTCGTATACCGGAAAAAGGAATGATCCGGGGGGGTCAGGATTTATATTGATCCCTAATAATGTATCAGATCGTACCAATCCCAATCCGTTTTATCCCAAGGCAGGGATTCAACATCAACAATCATTTCCCCAACATCAAGGAACTATTCGTACGTTGTTGAACCGAAATAAGGAATCCCAATCTTTGATCATTTTGTCATCATCTAATTGTTCTCGAATGGGACCATTCAACGGTGTTAAATATAACAACAATGTTACAAAAGAATCAATTAAAAGGGACCCCCTAATTACAATTAGAAATTTGTTGGGTCCTTTAGGGATTGTGCCTAAAATTGCGAACTTTTCTTCATCTTATCATTTAATAACTCATAATCAGATCTTGGTAAATAAATATTTGCTACTTGACAATTTAAAACAGACTTTCCAAGTACTTAAATCTTATTTAATGGATGAAAATGGGAGAATTTATAATCCCGATACAGGCAATAACATGATTTTGAATCCATTCAATTTGAATTGGCATTTTCTCCATCACGATTATTGTGAATCGACATCGACAATAATTAGTCTTGGGCAGTTTATTTGTGAAAATGTATGTATATCCAAATATGGACCACACCTCAAATCGGGTCAGGTTCTAATTGTTCGTGTTGACTCTTTATAAGATCAGCTAAACCCTATTTGGCTACTCCGGGAGCAACTGTTCATGGACATTATGGTGAAACCCTTTACGAAGGAGATACATTAGTTACATTTATATATGAAAAATCGAGATCGGGTGATATAACGCAAGGTCTTCCAAAAGTGGAACAAGTGTTAGAAGTGCGCTCGATTGATTCAATATCAATGAACCTAGAAAAGAGGGTTGAAGGTTGGAACGGGCGTATAACAAGAATTCTTGGAATTCCTTGGGGATTTTTGATTGGCGCTGAGTTAACCATAGCACAAAGTCGTATCTCGTTGGTTAATAAGATTCAAAAGGTTTATCGATCCCAGGGGGTGCAAATTCATAATAGACATATAGAAATTATTGTGCGTCAAATAACATCAAAAGTGTTGGTTTCAGAAGATGGAATGTCTAATGTTTTTTTGCCCGGAGAACTAATTGGATTGTTGCGAGCGGAACGAACGGGGCGCGCTTTGGAAGAAGCGATCTGTTATCGAGCCGTCTTATTGGGAATAACGAGGGCGTCTCTGAATACTCAAAGTTTCATATCCGAAGCGAGTTTTCAAGAAACTGCTCGAGTTTTAGCAAAAGCCGCTCTACGAGGTCGTATCGATTGGTTGAAAGGTCTGAAAGAGAACGTTGTTCTGGGGGGGTATGATACCTGTTGGTACCGGATTCAAAGGATTAGTGTACCGTTCAAGGCAACACAGCAACATTCCTTTGGAAATAAAAAAGAAGAATCTATTCAGGGGAGAATTTAGAGATATTTTGTTCCAACACAGAGAATTATTTGATTCTTGCATCCCAAAGAATTTCCATGATCCATCAGAACAATCATTTACGGGATTTAATGATTCCTAAGAGGGGATTCATCCTTTTAACTTAACTTTAACTACCTGGTCCGGTCATTTGATTTGGTAATAAAGATATATAGTTAATAGAAAGAAATTAATGGCTTGGCGCGTGTATCAACAGTCAATCTACGGTAGAAGGTTCCATCGGAACAATTATTTATTTAGGATTTAGGGTACCGCATCTCTTAAAAAAAAAAAAAGAGGAAGCGTGGGGAGAAATGACAAGAAGATATTGGAACATAAATTTGGAAGAGATGATGGAAGCAGGAGTTCATTTTGGTCATGGTACTAGGAAATGGAATCCTAGAATGGCACCTTACATCTCTGCAAAGCGTAAAGGTATTCATATTACAAATCTTACTAGAACTGCTCGTTTTTTATCAGAAGCTTGTGATTTAGTTTTTGATGCAGCAAGTAGGGGAAAACAATTCTTAATAGTTGGTACCAAAAATAAAGCAGTTGATTCAGTAGCATCGGCTGCAATAAGGGCTCGGTGTCATTATGTTAATAAAAAATGGCTCGGTGGTATGTCAACGAATTGGTCCACTACAGAAACGAGACTTCATAAGTTCAGGGATTTGAGAGCGGAACAAAAGACGGGAAGACTCAACCACCTTCCGAAACGAGATGCAGCAATGTTGAAGAGACAATTATATCACTTGCAAACATATCTGGGTGGGATCAAATATATGACGGGGTTGCCTGATATTGTAATCATCGTTGATCAGCAAGAAGAATATACGGCTCTTCGAGAATGTGTAACTTTGGGAATTCCAACGATTTGTTTAATTGATACAAATTGTGACCCGGATCTCGCAGATATTTCGATTCCAGCCAATGATGATGCTATAGCTTCAATCCGATTAATTCTTAACAAATTAGTATTCGCAATTTGTGAGGGCCGTTCTAGCTATATAACAAATCGTTGATTAATAATAAGATAAGTCAATTACTTCGGGAACTCCATAGATTTATTGATATTGAATCGGTTACTATTTCTGAATATCAAAAAAGAGATAAAAATAACTGGGGATATTATGTGATTACTTGGTATCCGAACTGAAATATATGATTCAAGTAGACGAGTTGAGAAAGAGATAGTGGAATCAAAATAATTCCTTTTTAAGTTCTATTTCTGTCAGAGGGCAATATGAATGTTCTACCATGTTCCATCAACACGCTAAAAGGCTTATACGATATATCCAGCGTGGAAGTAGGCCAACATTTCTATTGGCAAATAGGCGGTTTCCAAGTCCATGCCCAAGTACTTATTACTTCGTGGGTCGTAATTGCCATCTTATTAGGTTCAGCGACTATAGCTGTTCGGAATCCACAAACCATTCCGACCGACAGTCAGAATTTCTTCGAATATGTCCTTGAATTCATTCGAGACTTGAGCAAAACCCAGATTGGAGAAGAATATGGTCCTTGGGTTCCCTTTATTGGAACTATGTTCCTATTTATTTTTGTTTCTAACTGGTCAGGGGCTCTTTTACCTCGGAAAATCATACAGTTACCTCACGGGGAGTTAGCCGCACCCACAAATGATATAAATACTACTGTTGCTTTAGCTTTACCTACGTCCGTGGCATATTTCTATGCGGGTCTTACCAAAAAAGGATTGGGTTATTTCGGTAAATACATTCAACCAACTCCAATACTTTTACCAATTAACATCCTAGAAGATTTCACAAAACCCTTATCACTTAGTTTTCGACTTTTCGGGAATATATTGGCTGATGAATTAGTAGTTGTTGTTCTTGTTTCTTTAGTACCTTCAGTGGTTCCTATACCTGTCATGTTCCTTGGATTATTTACAAGTGGTATTCAAGCTCTTATTTTTGCAACTTTAGCCGCGGCTTATATAGGTGAATCCATGGAGGGTCATCATTGACTAGCTTTCAAAAGAGTCTTAGTCTTTTTTTAGCCTAAATGTATGGGCGACTCAAGATAAGCATAAGCTATTTTGGGAACATAATATATACAAATATGGTAGATACAATCTAGAGTAGTAGCAAAAAAGATTCCGATATGATTGATATTCAGGAATTGTAAAAAAAAGAGATCTAAAAGATCTTTTTCCTAAGATTCCCGGCCCATTTATGTCATACCCCCAATGAATATTCTATTTCGATTTGTTCATTCAATTACGATATTACGATTCCTGCTTTGAATAAAAATTGTTATGCTATTTGGTTCCGATGTGCGATTAAACAAAAAAACGATGTTCTATATTCTATAGAACGATTGCCATTTCATTTGAGTTAATTCAACGATTGAAAGAAATTCTAATTAATTGCATGCAATTAGATCAATCAAATTCTGATATTGTATTGATATGTAATGATTTAGGCTAATGAATCCGTCTATTTGGATTCATGCGGGATAATGATAAAGAAAAGGCAAAGAATAATTTACAGATGAGAAAAAAATAGGTTAGGAGGTCGAATTAGGCATATATAATGGCTATAAGCCAACTCTTGTGTATGTTTCAAAGGGGGATTCTCGAATCCGGATGTAATGTATATAAGATGGGAATAGTTGGTTTACGCTATGTAAGAAACATATGTATATGTGATATTATATATTGACTAGTTATATTATGAACTATTCATAGATCTTATTTCCTTTACGATCCCACTGTGAATTTAGATGAGAATCCCAATAGAAAAGTCCTCCCATTTCATCTGTTTATTCATTCATCCACAGACGAAATGGAAGGACTAGAGCCGTAGGGATTGATAAAGACTCCATGGGTGGGAACTAAAAACGAGATATAGAAGTCGTTCTGATGATTCAATAATATCATTACTTCAATTCAAAGTTCTTAGTTACTTCAATTGGATATATCTTAGGTAAGTAATAATTCATTGGTTGATTGTATCATTAACCATTTCTTTATTTTGGTGCGAGGAGCTTACCATGAATCCACTGATTTCTGCCGCTTCCGTTATTGCTGCTGGATTGGCCGTAGGGCTTGCTTCTATTGGACCCGGAGTTGGTCAAGGTACTGCTGCGGGACAAGCCGTAGAGGGTATCGCGAGACAACCAGAGGCAGAGGGTAAAATACGAGGTACTTTGTTGCTTAGTCTGGCTTTTATGGAAGCTTTAACAATTTATGGGCTGGTCGTGGCATTAGCACTTTTATTTGCGAATCCTTTTGTTTAATCCTAGAAATTTGACAGTTTTTTCTTATTTTATTGCCTTGAATTTGCCACTTATTTTTTTGAATTATATCAAGATTTCACTCCTACAATCACTTATTCGTTGAGACAATATCCCGCGGGAAGGACTGATTTGAGGATGAGGAATTAGCAGACCCACTCGCTTTCTTTCTTCCCGTTCTTACTCCAATTGAAACCTTTTTGGTTTTTAGAAAGCGTTGCAACAAACGAGGTATTTCACAATTGACATGAGATCTGGACCTAATTCGAATAAGTATTTTTCTTAGTGGGAACTTCAATTACAATAAATAATAAAACAATTGAAAACTAGAATAATGAAATCTATTTAGAAATCAATAAAAAAAAAGGGATGAAGTGATACAAAATGAACTCTGTTTGATTTTGTTAGTCCTATCTATAAGAGGAGATCATATGAAAACTGTAACCGATTCTTTCGTTTCCTTGGGTCACTGGCCATCCGCCGGGAGTTTCGGGTTTAATACCGATATTTTAGCAACAAATCCAATAAATCTAAGTGTAGTACTTGGTGTATTGATCTTTTTTGGAAAGGGAGTGTGTGCGAGTTGTTTATTTCAAGAATAGGCTGGATCTAACCAGCTGCATTTTCTTTTTTTCTTTATAACTATAACTAGGAAAGAAGGGTGCACGATCTCGCGAATTACTTCTGAATAAGTTAAGAAATCATATGGACGAACCATAGCATTTCGTGACTCATTGGTAAATCCACTTTGATTCTCTATCAACCAATAATGTGGGACTATTAACATGGTTAAAACTAAACCGTTTGAAGTCCAGGCGCGACATGGTACTCTTTCTACCACTATGTTAGTATGGAGATGGTTTCAAAATAAATAGTTGGCAATTTATCCGATATATAACACTCATACCGATAAAATGATTTGAACCAGTTACTGGAAAAATGGGCACCCTACCCTTTTTCCAATGCTGAATCGACGACCTATGTATAAAGTAAAAAGCATTTTTTGAATTTTCAGAAAATTAATAAAAAAAAAGAAACAACTTTGCCGATAATTACAGATTTTTGTCTGGTCGGAAGAGTCCTCCGAATGTTCTGGTCTTGGATCAATGATCTATTTTCCATTTTGGAATATGAACAGAGAAGAGAGGATAGGCTCATTACATAAAAAAAAAGATACGGAAATGCCCCATAAGTAACTGAGCGTGAGAGCCAAATGAATCGAAAGGTTCATGTTTGGTTCGGGAAGAGATCATGGAAGTTTTGAACTGAATGAGAAGATAATCTACTTTCATTAAGTGATTTATTAGATAATCGAAAACAGAGGATCTTGAGTACTATTCGAAATTCAGAAGAACTACGTGGGGGGGCCATTGAACAGCTGGAAAAAGCCAGGGCCCGCTTACGGAAAGTGGAAATGGAAGCCGATCAGTTTCGAGTGAATGGATATTCTGAAATAGAACGAGAAAAATTGAATTTGATTAATTCAACTTATAAGAATTTGGAACAATTAGAAAATTACAAAAACGAAACCATTCAGTTTGAACAACAAAGAGCGATTAATCAAGTCCGACAACGGGTTTTCCAACAAGCCTTACAACGAGCTCTAGGAACTCTGAATAGTTGTTTGAACAGCGAGTTACATTTACGCACCATCAATGTAAATATTGGTATGTTTGGTGCGATGAAAGAAATAACTGATTAGTCCTTCTACTCTACTGTAGGTATTATTTTTTTCCCTTGCTTCTGAAAAAGAAATAAGAAAGACTCATGGCAACGATTAGAGCCGACGAAATTAGTAATATTATCCGTGAACGCATTGAGCAATATAATAGAGAAGTAAAGATTGTGAATACCGGCACTGTACTTCAAGTAG
>NW_028238201.1:27500-32500 GCF_041429995.1 Eschscholzia californica
AGTCCAATTACTAATTCTCTATGGATCCGGAATTCTAAACATTCTAAATAAGAGGGAGTTTTTGGTACTGATGGAATTTCAATTCCAGGACTGGGATTAAGAGTAAGAAGGCTTCTAAGACTGGGTTGGCCTAAAAAAAAATAGCAACAACGGATTGATCTGGACTCGTTTATCTTTGTCTGTCTGCCGGATCTCATTAACAAAAAAAGTTCAATATGTAACAGGTGTATTTTCTTTGAACCTAATTTTTGTATTTAGTAGCTGGTTCTAATGATTAATTGTAAATCAATGAAAAGATTCTTGACCTTGAAGTCAAAAACAAAAATATATAGAAAATTAACCAATGCCGATAGTATATGTATTGTATACATTGTTATTGTTCTATGTCAGTGACATTTCGATTTTGATGAAAAAGATCTGTGATCCCGCGACTCCCTCCAGTGACAATTGTTCGGTTTATCTGATGAATATGGAAAGATCGTATTCTTCCGATTTTTATTTTCTCAATCAGATTAAAAACTAACGCCCTAAACCTTACCTTACACGAGTATTTTCTATCTCTATCTCACCCCTCCCTACAAAAAAAAGAAATCAATTGGATTTGTTTCTCAATTTATCTATCTAGTTCTAGTTTGAATCATTGATGATTCAATTGAAAAAGAAACATATATTTCTTTTATGATGATCAAATTTTGCTCTCTTTACTTTAATCAATGAGATATCTGATAAACATTTTTATCGACTCGTTATGATATGATTGTGATAACCTTTTGATTGATTTCGAAATCCAATTTGATCTTTACTGGAAAACTTTATTCAAAAAATAATAAAAAATAATAATGATATCGAAGTAGGAAATTGGTTAAATTAAACCCTTTTAATGATTCTTTATGAGCCCTTGGTACTCGAAGAAGTGTGAGGTTGATTAATTTATTCTATCGATTAACTTACGGCCTTTCCAGTTCATTGGACTAGTTTATTTGGTTAATACTTAATATTATATTAATTTATTCATTTTGTTGCGGGATTGGGAATCTAATTAAAGACCCTTCTTTTGTTTTCTTTAATTGATCGTCTTGAACAATCTGTTGAAGATGCAGATTAAAGAAGAACTTGTTTATTCGTGTTCTTTGATAAATGAATTTTTTCATTCATACAATAAAATAGGCGGTTAATTAAAGTGAATCCTTGCTGAGACTTCTCCAGATAAATAATTACCTTTCTATATAGAAAAACAAAGTATAAAGTGTAGATTACTATGTACCAATTGAGCCAATGACTATTCATGATTCCATATTGAATCAATTCCATACCGGTTCCAAACTAGAGGAATGTTATGGTAAAACTTCGTTTAAAACGATGTGGTAGAAAGCAACGTGCGACTTGAAGGACATGATCGGCTGTGGATTCTTACACCCACCATTTTATATAGAAATGAAGGTGCTCTTGGCTCGACATAGTTTGTTCTGTTCCACTAGAACAACCCCTATTTTGTTGGGTTGTAAATAGTACATGATGGAGCTCGAGCAGAAAGTATTGATTCATTTCTCAAGGGCAAGGATCTAGGGTTAGTGTCAATTAATAAGTTGGAACAACTTCGTAAATATATCTTCGAATTAGAAATAGAAAGGACCCAATTCGAACAAAAGTTTCAAATAAACAAAGGAAATTTTCTTGGAATTGAGAAAACTATTTCGATCAAAACAAAAGTGTATCGCACGGGAATCAATCGTTCATATGATTCTTCGCTAGAAAGAAATCACAAAAGGTATGTTGCTGCCATTTTGAAACGATTAAAGATCACCGAAGTAATGTCTAAACCCAATGATTCAAAGCAAAGATAAAAGATCCCGGAACAAGAAAACACCATTTTCAATTGTCTTACTACAATAATTGGGTCAGAATGAGGAATAAAAAATGGATTCTAAATGAGACCAAGAAAGGGGGTTAGAGACAGCTCAATAAAGAAAATTCCTAGGCCTAAGGATTTTCCTTTGAGCTCTTTGATAATTATAGAACTTGAGTTATGAGTACGAATGATTTTTTTCTTTTTCGGGAAGGAAGAAAAAAAAACGAATGAAATCATAGTTTAATGAATTTGAGGATTTTATTGATCTATTTGACATTATATACACAAATTCGAATCATTCTTTCTCGAGCCGTACGAGGAGAAAACCTCCTATACGTTTCTAGGGGGGGCATTGTTCATCTACATCTATCCCAATGAGCCATCTATCGAATCGTTGCAATTGATGTTCGATCCCGAAGAGAAGGAAGAGATCTTCGTAAAGTGGGTTTTTACGATCCGATAAAGAATCAAACTTATTCAAATGTTCCCGCTATTCTATATTTCCTTGAAAAAGGTGCTCAACCCACAGGAACCGTTTATGATATTTCAAAGAGGGCAGAGGTATTTAAAGAACTTCGCGTTAATCAAACGAACTAAAATTAATGAAAAAAGAAAAAGAAAGAGGGGGTCGCCCATATGCTAACTTTGTTGAATTTTTTTTTTTTTCATTATTCACTCTTTTTCTTGCTCTATTTATACCTATTTACTATATGTATCGCTCTCATATAATTATAATCCGATATTCTAGAAATAACGATAAAAATACCTTTTCGTGATATGAGACGGATAGAAAAAGGATTGAGTCAATAGATGAAATAAAATAATAGGATCCAAAAAATTATGGGATTATTCTCAATCGGATGGTTTTTGTTGGGATTCCACCAAGAAACAAGGAGTCAAGTTTGCTTATTTACCTTTAGTTATATTAAATAAACCCGAGATTTTTCCTACTCCTTCCTTATTTTTTTATTTCAATTTAATTTCTTATTTTTTTTTTTTTTTTTTCAACGTTCATATTGACAATAGGGCATTGAACAAATATAATTGGATCGTGGATAAATAGATCTATTTATCCACGTCCCATAAGTTTGGTTTTTTACTTTATGAAAATGATGTCTTCGTTGGATTTGCTGTGACACAAGAGACCTTCTATGAATGAAAAAATAGATAAAATAAAGAAAAAAAGGTCTATAGATTTTCTATATTTATCTGGGAATTTCTTCTATATTTCATTTGATCTGTTCATTTTTATGTTCATAATTGACCATAAAATGCTTTTTTTATTTGTTGATAGTTCAATCTTTTGATGGGGTCGTGCGATCCAGTCTCTTTCGTATTTATTTTTATTTTTGTCGTATCTAACACCGTAACCATAATTACATTATTCGGGTTGCTAACTCAACGGTAGAGTACTCGGCTTTTAAGTGCGGCTAGAATCTTTTACACATTTGGATGAAGCAACGGATTCGTCCATACCATTGGTAAAGTTTGTAAGACCACGACTGATCCTGAAAGGGAATGAATGGAAAAAACAGCATGTCGTATCAATGAAAAACTCTGAGAATATTTCACCCTTACCAGATCGGTACAAAATATTGTTTGAATTCTTGGGGTGTGAAAAAAAATTCACGGGGTGGTCGAGTGAATAAATGGATAGAGCCCTATGGCTCCAATTATAGGGAAGTAAAAAGCAACGAGCTTATGTTCTTAATTTGAATGATTACCCGATCTAATTATACGTTAAAAATATATTAGTGCTTGATGCGGGAAAGGGTTCTCCTATAGGTGGATTATCGATTTTTTTATGAATCCTAACTATTCACTATATCTCCATTATAGTATGGAGTGGGGACGAATGTGTAGAAGAAAGGGTATATTGATAAAGATGAATTATTCCAAAGTCAAAAGAGCGATCGGCTTGCAAAAATAAAGGATTTCTAACAATTTTCTTATCCTATAATGAACCCAAACAAGTGGATGTAATAAAGGGAAGATCCGTTGATTAGCCTATCTGTCTCCGAGGTATCTATTATTTTCTTATTATATACCTTGTTTTGACTGTATCGCACTATGTATTGTTTGTGAACCCAAGAAATCCTTTGCCTTTGTTTCAAATCGAATTTCAAATGGAGGAATTACAAGGATATTTAGAAATAGATAGATCTCGGCAACAAGACTTCCTATATCCACTTCTCCTTCAGGAGTATATTTATGCACTTGCTCATGATCATGGTTTAAATAGATCGATTCCTTATGAAACTGTGAAAAATGTAGGTTATGACAATAAATCCAGTTCACTGCTTGTGAAACGTTTAATTACTCGAATGTATCAACAGAAGTATTTGATTATTTCGGCTAATGTTTTTAAACAAAATCAATTTGTTGGACACAATAAAAATGTTTATTATCAAATGATATCCGAGGGATTTGCAGTTATTGTGGAAATTCCACTTTCACTGCGATTAGGATCTTCTATAGAAGGAAAAGGTATAACAAAATCTCATAATTTACGATCAATTCATTCAATATTTCCTTTTTTAGATGATAAATTATCATATTTAAATCATGTGTCAGATATACTAATACCCCACCCCGTCCATCTGGAAATTTTAGTTCAAACCCTTCGCTCTTGGATACAAGATGCCCCCTCTTTGCATTTATTGCGATTCTTTCTCCATGAGTATCCTAATTGGAATAGTCTTATTACTCAAAAGAAAGCTATTTCTCTTTTTTCAAAAGAGAATCAAAGATTCTTATTGTTCCTATATAACTCTCATGTATATGAATGCGAATCCATATTCGTTTTTCTACGTAAACAATCTTTTCATTTACGATCAACATCTTTTGGAATCCTTCTTGAGCGAACACATTTCTATGCAAAAATAGAGCATCCCGCAGTAGTGTTGCGTAATGATTTTCAGACTATCCTATGGTTGTTCAAAGATCCTTTCATGCATTATGTCAGATATCAAGGAAAATCCATTCTAGCGTCAAAGGGAAGTTCTCTTCTGATGAATAAATGGAAATATCACCTTGTAAATTTATGGCAATGCCATTTTTCTCTTCTGGTCTCAACCAGATAGAATCCATATAAATCAATTATCCAATCATTCCCTCGAGTTTCTGAGCTATCTTGCAAGTGTACAACTAA
>NW_028238201.1:62500-63806 GCF_041429995.1 Eschscholzia californica
TATTCGCAAAAATCGGATTTTCGTCGAGATCTAATCAAAGGATCCATGCGTGCTCAAAGACGTAAAACAGTGACTTGGGAACTGTCTCAAATAAATGTGCATTCCCCACTTTTTTTTGACAGAATAGACAAAACTCTTTTTTTTTCTTTTGATACATATACATCTAGAATGTTGAATCTCATTTTTAGGAATTGGATGATGAAAAGCACAGAATTCAAAACTTCAGATTCTGAGGAGGAAGAGATCGAAAAAAGTGAAAACAAAAATAAGGAAAAAAAAGAGGAAAATGAGCGGATAGCAATAGCGGAAAGCTGGGATACTATTATATTTGCTCAAGCAATAAGGGGCTCTATGTTAGTAACCCACTCAATTCTTAGGAAATATATTGTATTGCCTTCATTGATAATAGCCAAAAACATCGGCCGTATGTTATTATTTCAATTCCCCGAGTGGTATGAGGATTTGAGGGGGTGGCGTAGAGAAATGCATGTTAAATGTACCTATAATGGTGTTCAATTATCCGAAACAGAATTTCCAAAAAACTGGTTAACAGACGGTATTCAGATAAAGATACTATTTCCTTTCTGTTTGAAACCTTGGCACAGTTCTAAGTTACGATCCCACCATAGAGATCCAATGAAAAAAAAGAAAGAAAAAAAAGAAAATTTTTGTTTTTTAACAGTCTGGGGAATGGAAACTGAATTCCCGTTTGGTTCTCCCCGAAAACGACCTTCCTTTTTTGAACCCATTTCTAAAGAACTTGAAAAAAAAATTAGAAAAACGAAAAATAATTTTTTTCTAGTTTTAAAAGAAAAAAAAAGGGGGTTTATAAAGGGCTCGGAAGAACAAGCACGATGGATTATAAAAATAGGTTTATTTATAAAAAGAATAATGAAAGAGCTTGTAAAAGTAAACCCAATTCTCTTATTTGGATTGAGAAAAGTATATAAATTGAGTGAAAATCAAAATGGAAAAAATTCTATAATAAAAAATCAGATTATTCATGACGCGTCCAGTCGAATTAAATCAATGGATTGGACAAATTATTCACTGACAGAAAAAAAAATGAAGGATCTGTCCGATAGGACAAGTACAATCAGAAATCAAATCGAAAAAATAACAAATGACAAGAAAAAAAAATGGAGAATCCCAGATATAAATATTAGTTCTAATGATAGAAGTTATGATGATAAAAGATTAGAATCGCCAAAAAACTTTTGGCAGAGATTAAAATTAAAAAGAGGAAGTACTAGATTAATACGTAAACGGCACCATTTTTTCCAATTTTTGATTGAAAAGATATACA
>NW_028238202.1:27500-30000 GCF_041429995.1 Eschscholzia californica
ATAATAGCGATTCCGATAAATATTTATTTTTTTATGAATTTTTAAGTGAATAAACAATTAAAAATTCAAAAAAAATAGAAAAAAAATATTTTTTTCCCGATTCTTTCTCCAATATTCCTGATAAATACCCACACACCCACATATGGAGAATGGTCGAAAATGCTCGAGTGGATATCGAGATGTCCGACGAAGCACCACTTGGAAGGGCCGAGGCACGGGACGCCCGAGCTGTTGCTCGGGCCGGCACGGGACGCGCATGGGACAGCACGGGACGGCACGGGACGCCCTCGCTACAGCTCGGGACGGCCAGGTACGCCCGAGACTTGGCTCGGGACGGCCTGGGACGCCCTCGCCATAGCTCGGGACGGCCTGGGACGCCCTCGCCATAGCTCGGGACGGCCTGGGACGCCCGAGACTAGGCTCGGGACGGCCTCGGCACAGCTCGGGACGGCCTTGGACGCCCTTGCCACAGCTCGGGACGGCATGGGACGCCCGAGACTTTGCTCGGGACGGCCTGGGACGCCCTTGCCACAGCTCGGGACGGCATGGGACGCCCGAGACTTTGCTCGGGACGGCCTGGGACGTCCGAGACTTTGCTCGGGACGGCCTGGGACGCCCGAGACTTGGCTCGGGACGGCCTGGGACGCCCTCGCTACAGCTCGGGACGCCCTGGGACGGCCTCGACACAGCTCCGGACGGCCTGGGACGTCCGAGACTTGGCTCGGGACGGCCTGGGACGCCCGAGACTTGGCTCGGGACGGCCTGGGACGCGCTGGGCACAGCTCGGGACAGGCCGGGACGCCCGAGCCGAGCTTCGGGTCGCACGAAATCTCTTCGTATTCCGACATATTAGAAGCTTCCCATCATGTAGTAGGCCGAGCTTTGCCCTTTGGATGCCCTATGGTGCTTGGCGAGCACTAGGGAACGTGCCAGCACAAGTGCTGTGCACGCTCTGGGGAAGGAGCTCAACCCTCCCCCTTATAGTGCAAAGTTATTGTTTTTCCTATTTTCACAAGGAAACATCAATTTTTTAACCAAGCATACTGGGTCTTTACTCCTTCGTTACTCGTCGGAATCCAGCAAACTTATACTCGTTGGAAAGGTCTTTTCGCAAGGATTTTTTTGATATATTATAATAGCGATTCCGATAAATATTTATTTTTCTATGAATTTTTAAGTGAATAAACACCGGAAAATTCATAAAAAATAGAAAAAAAAATATTTTCTTCCGTTTCTTTTCTCCAATAATTCATAAATAATACCTCAATAGTATTAATGAAGAGAGAGTCGAAATGGTCCGGGTGGATTTCGAAATGTCCCACGACCCCATAGAATGCACGGGCCAGCCGAGCCAAAAGAATGGGACGCGCACGGGACAGCATTGGTCAGGCTCGGGACGGCACGGGACAGCACGGGACGCGCATGGGACAGCACGGGACGCGAATGGGACGGCCTTGCTAAGGCTCGGGACGGCATGGGACAGCTCGGGACGCGCATGGGACAGCACGGGACGCGCATGGGACGGCCTTGGTGAGGCTCGGGACGGCACGGGACGCGCAAGGGACGGCCTTGGTGAGGCACGGGACGGCCTTGGTCAGGCACGGGACGGCCTTGGTAAGGCTCGGGACGGCATGTCACGGCCCTGGTGAGGCTCGGACGGCACGGGACGCGCATGGGACGGCACGGGACGGCCTGGGACGGCCTTTGTGAGGCTCGGACGGCACGGGACGCGCATGGGACGGCCTTGGCGAGGCTCGGGACGGCATGGGACAGCACGGGACGGCCTCGGCACAGCTCGGACGGCACGGGACGCGCATGGGACGGCCTTGGCGAGGCTCGGGACGGCATGGGACAGCACGGGACGGCCTCGGCACAGCTCGGACGGCACGGGACGCGCATGGGACGGCCTTGGCGAGGCTCGGGACGGCATGGGACAGCACGGGACGGCACGGGACGGCCTCGGCACAGCTCGGACGGCACGGGACGGGCTTGGCGAGGCTCGGGACGGCATGGGACAGCACGGGACGGCCTCGGCACAGCTCGGACGGCACGGGACGGCCTTGGCGAGGCTCGGACGGCACGGGACGGCCTTGGCGAGGCTCGGGACGGCATGGGACAGCACGGGACGGCCTCGGCACAGCTCGGGACGGCACGAGACGCGCATGGGACGGCCTTGGTGAGGCTCGGGCCGGCACGGGACGCGCATGGGACATCATGGGACGCACATGGGACACCTTATGGGGATCATCAAGGGACGTTGCACGGGACATTCTTTCCCACGAAGGGCATTTACATGGGACATCTTAGGAGTCGAGCGCCGGCACATGGGACAACGTAGTTCACACGCACGGAACACTTTACTTTCGTTTGGAACGTCGTGGGATCTTTATGTCTCCATTAGCACCGAACCTTTAACATGCTAGGAAGCTATGTTCGATCTTCTCGAAGTGTCGATGGAACTTCGATGGATACACATCCGATCCGATGTTATGATGATGTA
>NW_028238202.1:60000-62500 GCF_041429995.1 Eschscholzia californica
ACGCCCGAGACTTGGCTCGGGACGGCCTGGGACGCCCTCGCCATAGCTCGGGACGGCCTGGGACGCCCTCGCCATAGCTCGGGACGGCCTGGGACGCCCGAGACTAGGCTCGGGACGGCCTCGGCACAGCTCGGGACGGCCTTGGACGCCCTTGCCACAGCTCGGGACGGCATGGGACGCCCGAGACTTTGCTCGGGACGGCCTGGGACGCCCTTGCCACAGCTCGGGACGGCATGGGACGCCCGAGACTTTGCTCGGGACGGCCTGGGACGTCCGAGACTTTGCTCGGGACGGCCTGGGACGCCCGAGACTTGGCTCGGGACGGCCTGGGACGCCCTCGCTACAGCTCGGGACGCCCTGGGACGGCCTCGACACAGCTCCGGACGGCCTGGGACGTCCGAGACTTGGCTCGGGACGGCCTGGGACGCCCGAGACTTGGCTCGGGACGGCCTGGGACGCGCTCGGCACAGCTCGGGACAGGCCGGGACGCCCGAGCCGAGCTTCGGGTCGCACGAAATCTCTTCGTATTCCGACATATTAGAAGCTTCCCATCATGTAGTAGGCCGAGCTTTGCCCTTTGGATGCCCTATGGTGCTTGGCGAGCACTAGGGAACGTGCCAGCACAAGTGCTGTGCACGCTCTGGGGAAGGAGCTCAACCCTCCCCCTTATAGTGCAAAGTTATTGTTTTTCCTATTTTCACAAGGAAACATCAATTTTTTAACCAAGCATACTGGGTCTTTACTCCTTCGTTACTCGTCGGAATCCAGCAAACTTATACTCGTTGGAAAGGTCTTTTCGCAAGGATTTTTTTGATATATTATAATAGCGATTCCGATAAATATTTATTTTTCTATGAATTTTTAAGTGAATAAACACCGGAAAATTCATAAAAAATAGAAAAAAAAATATTTTCTTCCGTTTCTTTTCTCCAATAATTCATAAATAATACCTCAATAGTATTAATGAAGAGAGAGTCGAAATGGTCCGGGTGGATTTCGAAATGTCCCACGACCCCATAGAATGCACGGGCCAGCCGAGCCAAAAGAATGGGACGCGCACGGGACAGCATTGGTCAGGCTCGGGACGGCACGGGACAGCACGGGACGCGCATGGGACAGCACGGGACGCGAATGGACGGCCTTGCTAAGGCTCGGGACGGCATGGGACAGCTCGGGACGCGCATGGGACAGCACGGGACGCGCATGGGACGGCCTTGGTGAGGCTCGGGACGGCACGGGACGCGCAAGGGACGGCCTTGGTGAGGCACGGGACGGCCTTGGTCAGGCACGGGACGGCCTTGGTAAGGCTCGGGACGGCATGTCACGGCCCTGGTGAGGCTCGGACGGCACGGGACGCGCATGGGACGGCACGGGACGGCCTGGGACGGCCTTTGTGAGGCTCGGACGGCACGGGACGCGCATGGGACGGCCTTGGCGAGGCTCGGGACGGCATGGGACAGCACGGGACGGCCTCGGCACAGCTCGGACGGCACGGGACGCGCATGGGACGGCCTTGGCGAGGCTCGGGACGGCATGGGACAGCACGGGACGGCCTCGGCACAGCTCGGACGGCACGGGACGCGCATGGGACGGCCTTGGCGAGGCTCGGGACGGCATGGGACAGCACGGGACGGCACGGGACGGCCTCGGCACAGCTCGGACGGCACGGGACGGGCTTGGCGAGGCTCGGGACGGCATGGGACAGCACGGGACGGCCTCGGCACAGCTCGGACGGCACGGGACGGCCTTGGCGAGGCTCGGACGGCACGGGACGGCCTTGGCGAGGCTCGGGACGGCATGGGACAGCACGGGACGGCCTCGGCACAGCTCGGGACGGCACGAGACGCGCATGGGACGGCCTTGGTGAGGCTCGGGCCGGCACGGGACGCGCATGGGACATCATGGGACGCACATGGGACACCTTATGGGGATCATCAAGGGACGTTGCACGGGACATTCTTTCCCACGAAGGGCATTTACATGGGACATCTTAGGAGTCGAGCGCCGGCACATGGGACAACGTAGTTCACAACGCACGGAACACTTTACTTTCGTTTGGAACGTCGTGGGATCTTTATGTCTCCATTAGCACCGAACCTTTAACATGCTAGGAAGCTATGTTCGATCTTCTCGAAGTGTCGATGGAACTTCGATGGATACACATCCGATCCGATGTTATGATGATGTACTTTCTCCGAGATCGATGTTGGGGCCGTATTCCGATGTCATGATGATGTACTTTCTCCGAGATCGATGGGACGGCCTTGGTATGGCATGGTTCGGCCTTGCTAAGGCATGGGTCGGCCTTGCTAAGGCATGGGACGCGCATGGGATGGCCTTCGTAAGGCATGGGACGGTCTTGTAAGGCACGGGACGCGCATGGGACGACCTTCGTAAGGCGTGGGTCGGCCTTGTAAGGCTCGGGACGCCATGGGACGGCCTTGGTGAGGCTCGGACGGCACGGGACGCGCATGCGACGGCCTTGTAAGGCTCAGGACGG
>NW_028238203.1:0-5000 GCF_041429995.1 Eschscholzia californica
ACATAATTCTTGTTATAATGTAACTTGAATTGAAAAGGATTCATTATGGAAAAGAATTTATACTGATTAGTTGTGTATCAACTTTATTTTTATGAAACACAATTTTAAATCCAAGAACCCTTCGTGAATTCAAGTCAATAGTTAATGGTTCCAATTTGCCCTGCATTTTTCATTCTGTAACTGAAAACCCGCAATTTCTCTTGAAAGAGAAAAAGGGAGGGAAGTTTTTATGCGTTGTGTGTTTTGAGATTTGAGATACCATACAATCAATCGAAGGGAATCGACTGGATCCAAAAAGAAGATATTTTTTTAGATTTAGGAACGGGATAAAGAAAACGGGATTCAAGATGCAAATTCAATCAAAAAAGAAAATATTTCCATCTATTTATATTATATTGGCGGCATGGCCGAGTGGTAAGGCGGGGGACTGCAAATCCTTTTTCCCCAGTTCAAATCCGGGTGCCGCCTCATCGACAAAAAACTCGAAATCCTTTATTCGTTCTGCTGACATAACTCGCCGAATTTTTGCTCAGCAGAAATAGAGGAAAAAGACTAGGACTGTAAATCCTTGCCCCTAGGACCCGAGGGAGGATTATAGTATAGGAAGGGTCTGTCTAGCTATCAAGACTTACTGATTCCCTTCCACTACTAGTGTAGTGTCTACTGACTGAGTTTTGGGTTAGATTGGATAATCGGATGGGGAATCAAATTCGTAGTTGTGGAACGGGGGGCAGATACCTTTATAGTATACAGACTCACGAGAGTCTCGAAATGCTCAGACAGCCAATCCATATTGGATTGGATAGAGAATTACCCTTTGTTTTATTTATAGAATAAAACAAAAGTTGAAAAAAAACTTCTTTTCGATAACCCCCAATATAGAGGTATGCGATAGGGGGTGATCTATCTTGATTGTAGATTGCCATGGCTCTTGCTTATGAAGGGCAAGAAAAGAAACCATAGGTCTTACTATTCCTACATGTTCCATTAATAACATAATACCAAGGGAGTAACTGCCTATCTTGCTTGTGCTTAATGCTTCCCGATTCTACCAGAAATCATATAGGAACTTATTATGTGTGGATTTATTGGATTGTTTCATCAATAGCGTTTGGTCAGAATGCCTTTTTGACTCTGCGCCATTGATTCCACTATTATTAGTGATCAATAATGTAAGAATTCCTTCATAGAGATAGGGGACATAATTCACATGGATATAGTAAGTCTTGCTTGGTCTGCTTTAATGGTAGTCTTTACATTTTCCCTTTCACTTGTAGTATGGGGAAGAAGTGGACTCTAGAGATACTACTAATTGGGTTGAGTAATCAAACTGTATTAATTATTTCATAGATCGTTCTGCAAATAGTTTTAAAATAAAAAGATTTCCATTTCAAAATTCTACTGGAATCCAGTAATGTAATAGTAATATATGAATAATAACCTTTCAATCAAACAAACATTTCAATGATTCCCATGTTCGTATTTGTAAAGTAAAAGAAGATACACATGAGATAAAATTTTTTACAACCGAACTCTTCCTAAATATTCTATTTCGATGAACTAACTAGTTCTTACCAGAATTTTATATGGATATTACAATGAGAAGCAACCGATCCCCTTTTTAATTTCTTTCCCTCTTTACTGTTCATGTTCAAAGAGGAAGTCGTTCTGTTATTACGTAGATACGTACTTTCTCCCGGAGGCAGCATAGATATAGTCGTTGTCCAACGAAGTACTACGAAGAATAAGATCTTATTTGGACGATTCGCATATTGCGCACTTACTCTTTGTTTTATACTCCTAGAAATCTCTTATTTATACTTTATCGACCCTGGTTTAAGCGTTCGAAATCCGTGGGATCTACTACTCTTTTTTTTCCAAATCTGAAGAATTTTCCATAGAAGTCTTTGGATCATCTGTCAACGGCTCAATCAATTATTTGTTCGGAATGCTAAAAAAAGTCTTACTTTGTTTCTTTTATTTGATAGAATAATTGATTTGATTCTTTCGACAAAGCCCGGGATCTATATTGGAAATAATAAGAAACCCAGTAATTATAACCGTAAAAGTAAGAGCAAGATTCGATTATTTCGGATTGATCGAAAGTAATACAAATAGATGGAGGGAAGAACTAGGGTTGGGGTGCTATTTAAATGTAAATTACATATATGTAATTTACATTTAAATATATGAAGATATATATTGTAGATTAATCTATATTAAGCCTATATCTCTTTATAGAATACAGTACAACTTTAGACAATACACTAATAGATAGTGTGGTAGAAAGGTTCATATATTTCTTTCTACCATACTATCGGATCTCATATACTGCTGATTCTAGTCCGCTCATTTCATTTAAGGCGCGGAATGCAAATCACTTTCATTTCTTCAATCATTGACTAAGAACTAAGAAGTCAAGCTTCATTCAAATTAATCATTTTGACTGACTGTTTTTACGTAGATAATAAGTAAAAAAGCAGTAGGAACTAGAATAAACAGTGCAGTAGCAATAAATGCGAGAATATTTACTTCCATAATCTCATCGTTTTTTTTTTTTACTTCACAATAACTCGGGATCTAATCCCATAGAGATGATAAATCTTCTCCTGTAAATTCAATGAGATGAATTGCATCCCGATGATATTTGATATTGAATCGGATCAATATCATGAATAACAATATCTGAGCTATCAAGTCGATTCATTGTCGAGAATTGAATAGTATAACATAGGAAGATCTTTTATCCATAACAAATCAAAAATTGGATTTCTGATACAATCAATAATCCCGCTGAATTTTTCATTCTTTCTTTTCTATAATCTACAGCCTTCCGTATACAATCATCTGATGAGGTATCATCTGACCCGTCTTCCACTTCTATTAGTCACAAACCCAAACAGTAGAAGTAAAATGGAAAAAAGAAGAAGTGCAGTTCTAAACTAACTAAGTTTTTTTATGATCTAATTTTCGTGGAAGACAAAGAGGTGTCATAAAGATGGATCCCGGTATAAAAGATCTAATATTTCGATAAATTCACTATTTTGGAGTTTGCTCTTTCTTCGGTAGGACCCCCTCAAATAAAATAGGAAGAAAAAAAGATTATGCATTCCCTTACTAATTACTAAGAGGGGTAGATCTTTGTTTGACCTCTCTTTTATTATAATTAATTCTATTTTATATTATAATAGCCGCGTTCCTTGGATTGGGACTGGGACATATATCATATCCAAAATTCAGTGTGCAACTTGAATAAGATAGATAGACTGTTTCCAATTAGGAATTGAGGTTACACAAAATAGGAGCTAGAAGAAAAGGCAGTAGTTTTAATATAAGCCGAAAAATCTTCTTTCGGGCTAACTATGTTAAGGTTAAGTTAATTTTGTATCGTACAATAAAGGAATCCAATTTGTATATGTGCTCCCGCGAAACGGATGTGTATTCTATTCCATTCCATGGATCAAAAGCAATCGAAAAAGTCAGACCAGTATGGTATCTCTTGTAATCCTGAATTGAATATGTTCCTACCAACAATTGTACCAATCTACCTATGTCTCTCCCCACGAATCGGTACTTGTTGAAGTAATTGAAATTCCTGTATTTGTTCGATGAGACACGAAAAAAAAAGAAAATAAAGACCCACGCCGGGAATTAGATCCTACTCCTTGTCACCCTCTTCACAGAAAATAGAGAGATGAATTGATGGATTCATCGGATCCTAGGTCGGGACTGACGGGGCTCGAACCCGCAGCTTCCGCCTTGACAGGGCGGTGCTCTGACCAATTGAACTACAATCCCAGGTAAATAAGGTGTACAGGATTCTTATGATTTCATTCAAACCATATTTCTATTTAGAATCGCCGTGCTGTAACAGAGACAGGAACGCTATATTGCTATTCACATGGATACGGACTTTAGTGAAGTGAGAACGACACGTATTACTAGTAATTCTAGTGCCATATCAAATCGATTGATAATAAATCTTTCAATGGTCAATGAAAAAATATTTTTTTTTCTTTACTTTAACCCCTTCCTTCTATTTACAGACTAGATTATTAGAAAGATTAGAATATGTGGGAACAAATAAAATAAATAAGGATATAACAGAAATTCTTTTCTTTATTCCCCCGCATCGGGCGTTTCTGGAGGCCAAATTTGTTATATCATCTCATGATGGATCGGCGAATGAAATTATTGGGCCGAGCTGGATTTGAACCAGCGTAGACATATTGCCAACGAATTTACAGTCCGTCCCCATTAACCACTCGGGCATCGACCCAGGAAGAATCCATTTTAGACTTATGGATAATCCACGATCAACCTCCTTTCGTAATACCCTACCCCCAGGGGAAGTCGAATCCCCGCTGCCTCCTTGAAAGAGAGATGTCCTGAACCACTAGACGATGGGGGCATACCCGCCCGATCGCCTACTATGCTCATAGTATGAACAGTTTTTTGGAATTGTCAATATAATGTAATGGTATGACTAGATCCGAAGAATCCTTCTGGCTTTCATGATTCCATCGAATTTCGTTTTTTTTATTCAAAAAGGATGCTGTAGAACTTGTAAATCTGAAAAGGGGTCAACAAGTAATCGACTTTTTTTTATAAAAATGTGGTTCAGGGTATGTGTCGAATCTCTTCATCACATGATTCGATGAAATATCTTGGATCTATGTCGAAGTCGAATTTGTGTTAATCAAGTGAATCTCGTTCTGATGGGAGTCAATAAGCGAAAATCTATTAGGGTCAGTCTTGAAACAATTCATTGCATTAATATTTATCAAATATAAATAAGCATTTTTTCCTAGACTTCTTAAGTCAAAATGTTAAGTCAAAAAAATTCTTGTTCCTGAATGAGCCGCTATTTATCTATATGTATATATATTATATACATAGGTACATGCAGTAGACTCATAGTGGCTAGTGGTGCATTCAGGAATTGAATCAAACGAGCCCTTTTAACTCAGCGGTAGAGTAACGCCATGGTAAGGCGTAAG
>NW_028238203.1:22500-27500 GCF_041429995.1 Eschscholzia californica
GTTGGTCTAGACCAGAATGTAAAAATATTCCGCGAATATCTCGCGGCGTAGAAGTGAAGTTCGTTTCTTATCATTCATTCAATGAGCATCTTGTATTTCATAGAAATTAGGGGCAATATATTCCTTACGTAAGGGCCATCCTATCCAACTTTCGGGCATCAAAATACGTTTCAGGCGTGGATGATTATCATAAGAGAATTCCCAACATATCATAAGATTCCCGTTCTTGAAAATCCGCACTTTTCCAAATCCAAAAAACCGAAGGAATTCTAGGATTTATCCTTGGGGAAAATACTTTTATGCATACCTCCTCCGGTTGATCCACACCATACTGTATTCTCGTAAAATGATACACACTCGCTAACAGTCCACCTGGTGCTACATCATAGGCACACTGGAGCGTAGATAATTGTAACCATATACATATGAAATGACAGCAATGGAGTGCCAATCCTCGGGCTTTATTTGTAAAGTTTCGATTCCTTGGTAATCGAAGCCCAAAGATCTATGAACTAGCCCATGCTTGACTAGCCAAACAGACAAACGACCCTGCATCTTTTTAATCTCTCCCGGATTTTCATTTGTATAAGTATTTCACATTCATTTACGATAAAATTTTTGAAAATTGACCACCATTTGTAATTCTGCACAAATGAAAAGCAGCCTGGCTAATTCACTAATTCGTGGGGGGATACTGAACTTTTGTATTTGAAAAATGTTTCAGAAGGTATCTCTGAAGTAGGTCGCGATTGATAGAGTAATCCTTGATCATAATTTCCAGTATGCATACTGCGTCCAACATGAAACTTGTGATTGGTAGGAAAACATCGATTCTCCTGTTGAGACCCAACTCGATCTTCATAGATCTCTCGAGCTACCTTCTTACGAAGTTTTGTTATAGCATCGATAACTGCCTCCGGTTTAGGCGGACAACCCGGCAAATAAACATCCACAGGAATTAGCTTATCGACTCCCCGAACAGTACTATAAGAATCAGTACTGAACATCCCTCCTGTAATAGTACAGGCTCCCATAGCAATGACATATTTTGGTTCAGGCATTTGCTCATATAATCTCACCAACGAAGGAGCCATTTTCATTGTTACTGTGCCGGCTGTTAAAATTAAGTCCGCTTGCCTAGGACTTGATCTTGGTACCAGGCCATAACGATCAAAGTCGAAGCGCGAGCCTATTAATGAAGCAAATTCAATAAAGCAACAACTGGTACCATAGAGAAGCGGCCATAAACTGGAAAGTCTTGACCAATTTGAAAGATCATTTGATGTAGTTGAAATAACTGAATTTTGGGTTGTTCGATCAAGTACCGGAAACTCAATGGAATTCATAACTGTCTCAATGTAATTTTTTTCTTCTTTTTTCTTTTTATTGTCTGAATATTCAGGAGCTAAGACCATTCCAATGCTCCTTTTCGCCATGCATAAACTGAACCAACAATTGGGATAAGCACGAAAATGAAAGCTTCTATAAATACAGATACACCCAATACATCGAAACTCATCGCCCATGGATAAAGAAAAACCGTTTCAACATCAAAAACAACAAAAACTAGAGCAAACATATAATAACGAATTCGGAATTGTAACCAAGCGTCGCCCATTGGTTCTATACCCGATTCATAACTAGAAAGTTTCTCTGGCCCTTCGCATAATCGGGGCCAAAACTCCGGAAATTAGAAATGCCAAAATAGGAATAAGACTTGATATTATTAGAAATGCCCAGAAAATATCATATTCGTGAAGCAGAAACATAGATGCACTCCTATGAATGTGGAAAATATACCGTATTAGTCAATTCGAATCGAATTGTGAATTCATCTATAACTCTTTAGCCGAAATACCAATGAATTTTGATTGAACCACCCAGTTTTTTTGCTGTAGGTCGTGTCTTGTTTCAAGATTCATCGAGTGGAATCCTATTTCCATTTACTTCAATTCTATTTCGATATGGTATAGACATATCATGTTCTTATACAAAAAAATTTCTCGTTTTTATCTCGTTTCAGATTCTCTCTAAAAAAGCTAAAAAAGGAATTCAAAATTTTATTTTTAATTAGTTATTTTAGAATTTTATAGAATTCTGTATAGACTTTTTCTTAAGATTTAAGTTAAGATATTGATATTATTAATAAAAATAATAATAATAATGAATTCTATACATATGTTATCTATTTTATGAATATTCATATAAGAGAATCAAATGGTATTTTGTATTGGTATATGCTTTTCATTAAGATCCAGTTAGAGGATTATTGCTTCTATTGATTAAATACGGAAATAGAATGCATTGACCTATTTGATTCTCTCCCCTTGTTCTCGACTTAATGGGATTTGATTCAATGCATTGAATTGCGAGAAACCCTTAACATATCATATAACAATTCATAAGTTTCTATCCCCAAATTACAGGCTTTGAGCCTCTACTGCCTCGACCTGCACCTACCCAAAAAACAAAAAAATCGGATTATGAAATTAGAGCTCGAAGTCTTGAAAGAATCATTCCAAACCCCGATCTTTAGTACTTGAAATGGGTCCGAAATGAATGGAAATCCTTGTTAATTTAAAATGTAATCAGAACTAGTGAAAGTAAGACCAACCACTGGGTTAGGTTTCATGTCAATAAAAAGATTGATTTTGAAACAACCCTACACAATGGAGCGTATCACAATGATAGAGTCAGCCGAATCATAAATGATCTACGGAAGAAACTTCGAATGGAATCCCGCATTATCAAACGATTCGACAGCCCAAATCCCCCAATAACTCATGGAAATAGACAGAGGTGCAAACACTAATAGATTTAGGACCCATTCAGTATCTCTAAAACAATGAGTTGGGCTGTTCTTCCGCAAAAAAAGCGATGAGTCGGGGGCTTCTTAACTCGTACAAGTTCAAACGGACCCCCAATCTTCTTGCATAAAGTCAGCATTGGTAGAATTGGAATGGTGGGCAATTGGGTTGGGGTATATTGGGATACAAAAAAAATAAATATTTTACCGAAAGATAAGACTACTTGATTTGTGTTTAAGATAAGATTACTTGATTTGTGTTTTGCTAGGCCGGTTATACGAAGATGAACCCATTTGACAATGTTTACAATGAAACTTTCCAAGGAGTTTCGTTTTTCAAACTCTGGCTCTTCCACAAATACAAGAAAAATAATATGTCGGTCCTGGATCCGTGCGACTTACTATCAGATTGGATTTAGTTTGGGTTGGAGTTTTTAGCCGGGCTCGGGTCATCATTTTGACTTCAAAAATTCACTTTGGATTAGGTATACCAAAACCAAAGAAAAGGAATATCACTAACTCTTTGATCGTGGATAGAAAAACATGAAAAATTCATATGTAATTCACCCACCAAGATTGAAGAATGGGTTTGTTTATCCGAGATCTAAAAAATACCGATTGGGTCCATTGAAATGCATTTTTGTTTTCAGTTTCATGCTCGCTCGCGGGGATCATTCAGAGCATGCAAGAATTATTCTATTTCGATGGACCAACCGGCCGTCCGACTACAGCTACAACCAACAAGCAAGAATGAGGAAATTAAAACTATACAAAACAAATTTTTTGTTAATTTTAAATTCATTAAAAATCAAATCAATTAGGGCTATACGGACTCGAACCGTAGACCTTCTCGGTAAAACAGATCAAACTTATTATTATCGAAATGATTCAAACTGTTTCAAAGACCCAACATGCACTTTTTTTGCATTGGGCTCTTTCATCACCTGATATAAATATCAGATAGTCCGCCATACTTTTTCTTCACAGAAAGATAACGAGATGGCTCCACGTGCTCTAATTCATTATTTTGATTCTGATCCAGAAGCAATACCAAAGTGTTTCAAAGAAGAGTTGCCTTGACGTAGGTCTGCCTCCGGCCTAGATCAACCTAAGTTAAATGAAGTCTCTATCGCTCTGCTCAAAGAGTCAAATATGAAACTTCATACACCTTAAAGTTCATAGTACGAAAAGATATTTGTTTGAGGTCCTTATACTCATTATGCCTAGCATTGAATGCACTGGGTATTCACCTTATCAATTATCAAATCAACGATGGGTTCTATTTGGAGCCTAAATTGGCATCCAAAGGGGACCGAACCAAATATTTGTCAGGCTATTGTTCTCTTGTTCCCTGGAATATGTGGAGTAAGACATCGATTTCTCAATAAGATCAATTCTGTTGATTGCATGATGGACTCCCCTGAAAAAACATTGGCGCGCGTGTAAACGAGGTGCTCTACCTAACTGAGCTATAGCCCTTGTGCTTGTGATAGATAGTTTATCATGTAAATAATTTCTTGTCAAGATGAATCTTCTATGATCCGACATGAGAGCTTCTGGTCTGTTTCCTGCCAAGAATTGGTATTGCTTAGAAATAAGATTCCATCTATAATCCATCGATATGATGGGTCCCTTTTCTTTCTCTTTGTGATGATAAATGACCTACTTAACCCAGTGGTTAGAGTATTGCTTTCATACGGCGGGAGTCATTGGTTCAAATCCAATAGTAGGTAGGACTTATTAGATACCGGAGTCACTGGTATCTAATAAGTTTTTATATACACCCTCTTTTTTTTTCTTTTCTACCCCCCTTACTAGTAGTCTAGTAAATTTATTTTTATTTTTTTCTTACATCAGAATTCCATTACACTTGATTGGATTCAATCGGCAGAACTCAAATATGGTGTATAAACAGAACTTATTTTTTGGGCGCACCAACTAGTTAGGAAATTACATTGATAGCCTCTACGCGCGTCCTGGCTCGTCTGACAGCTAAATTTGCTTCAATTGTTTGTCTCTTTCCTTCAGCTCGACTCAAGTTAGCTTTCGCTATTTCAAGAGTTCGCTGAGCTTCTTGCGGATCAATGTCACTACCCTTCTCCGCATCATTTACTAAAATGGTGATCTCATTATTGCCTATTCTAGCAAAACCGCCCATCAGAGCTATTTTTAACCATTGGTCGTTAAGACGTAG
>NW_028238203.1:32500-47500 GCF_041429995.1 Eschscholzia californica
CGGTAGCGACAATTACAGTGACAGTTACATGTATAGTTTCATTTGTAATGAAAGTGTAAATAGTAGTGACAATGAAAGTTCCAGTATAAGAACTAGCACAAATAGAAGTGATTTAAATATGCGAAGAAGGTATAATGATCTCGATATAAATAAAAAATACAGGCATTTGTGGGTTCAATGCGAAAATTGTTATGGATTAAATTATAAGAAATTTTTTAGGTCAAAACTAAATGTTTGTGAACAATGTGGATATCATTTGAAAATTAGTAGTTCAGATAGAATCGAACTTTTGATTGATCCGGGCACTTGGGATCCTATGGATGAAGACATGGTTTCTATGGACCCCATTGAATTTCATTCAGAAGAGGAACCTTATAAAGATCGTATCGATTCTTATCAAAGAAAAACAGGGTTAACTGAGGCTATTCAAACAGGCATAGGCCAACTAAATGGTATTCCCGTAGCAATTGGGGTTATGGATTTTCAGTTCATGGGGGGCAGTATGGGATCCGTAGTAGGCGAGAAAATCACCCGTTTGATCGAGTATGCTAATAAGAAATCTCTACCTCTTATTATAGTGTGTGCTTCCGGAGGAGCACGCATGCAAGAAGGGAGTTTGAGCTTGATGCAAATGGCTAAAATATCTTCTGCTTCATATAATTATCAATCAAATAAAAAGTTATTCTATGTATCAATCCTTACATCTCCTACAACCGGTGGGGTGACAGCCAGTTTTGGTATGTTGGGAGATATCATTATTGCCGAACCCAATGCCTACATTGCATTTGCGGGTAAAAGAGTAATTGAACAAACATTGAATAAGACCGTACCTGATGGTTCCCAAGCGGCTGAGTATTTATTCCATAAGGGCTTATTGGACCCAATCGTACCACGTAATCCTTTAAAAAGTGTTCTGAGTGAGTTATTTCAGCTTCACGGTTTCTTTCCCGTGAATCAAAATTCAATTTCAATCAAGTAGAGCATTCAATTCAGTTATTTTATTTGTGGCGAACAAGTATTTAGTTTATATATTTAGTTTATCGGAACCCCCAAGTAAAGTAAAAATAAGAAGAATGTTGTTTTCCTTACGGGCATAAGATCTCTTTGTAGAAAGAATAAGAAGTTTCGGATAATTCCTTTTTTTCCTACAAATCTGTTTTTTTATACCTATATTCATGATTCGTAATCAGGAAGTAGCTATCAACCGTATTATAGATCTAGAATAATTCAAATATAGAAAATTTTAGAATAGAAATCTTGCATATTTCTATATCTACTGAGAACTCACATTTTTACGAGGAATCTCTGTTGGATAGGATTCTAACGAATCCTTTTTGGGGAATTTGTAAGAAACTCTTTCGTTCTTTATTAGAAGATAAGGACAAGAGAAGAAGAATAAGAAAGTGGATTATCATATATATATTTCAGTTATAAAGGTGAATAGGTATACTTAGTTAGTTCTCCATTCCTTGCACTTATTATTCTATACTTATAATAGATATACTTATCATAAGATATCCTTATAAAAGGTACAAATATTAAATCGAGGTATCCATTCTATGACAACTCTCAATTTACCCTCAATTTTTGTGCCTTTAGTGGGCCTAGTATTTCCGGCACTTGCAATGGCTTCTTTATTTCTTCATGTTCAAAAAAACAAGATTGTCTAGATCCGATGGGACAAAATACCATCAATTTATTTCAAGACTTGGACTTGATCATAATACAGATATCTACTTAGTGTAATATGGTACAACCCAACATGCGGCTTCCTCCGAACACAAATGAAAGAGCTCTTATACACGTGGAAACATGATATATGGATCAATGCATTCATTATAGCTATTTTAAAATGGATCAGCAGATGTAGAAAATGGAAACTCAATGTATCTATTTGTGTGTAGATATCCATAGGAGGATCATATGAAGCAGATGCTTTTATATCTAAGCAATTCGATGAATTATTCCTAATAGTTCACATCATATCATAATAGTGCTAGTTGCTGAGAGTTACTTCGGGAACAAAAAAAGAAAAGTCAAATTCATTTGGGTTATTCTCTCAATTCCAATAAAATGCAACTGGATCTAGTATGAACTGGCGATCAGAACGTATATGGATAGAACTTATAACGGGGTCTCGAAAAACAAGTAATTTCTGCTGGGCCTGTATCCTTCTTTTCGGTTCACTAGGATTCTTATTGGTTGGAGCTTCTAGTTATCTTGGTAGGAATCTGATATCCTTATTCCCGTCTCAGCAAATCCTTTTTTTTCCACAAGGGATCGTGATGTCCTTCTATGGGATCGCAGGTCTGTTCATTAGTTCCTATTTGTGGTGCACAATTTCGTGGAATGTAGGTAGTGGTTATGACCGATTCGATAGAAAAGAAGGAATAGTGTGTATTTTTCGTTGGGGATTTCCTGGGCTAAATCGTCGTATCTTTCTTCGATTCCTTATGAGAGATGTCCAGTCGATTAGAATAGAAATTAAAGAGGGTATTTTTCCTCGTCGTGTCCTTTATATGGAAATCAGAGGCCAGGGAGCCATTCCTTTGACTCGGACTGATGAGAATTTGACTCCGCGAGAAATTGAACAAAAAGCTGCTGAATTGGCCTATTTCTTGCGCGTACCAATTGAAGTATTTTGAAATGAACTGAAAAGAATTAATGCTTTATTAGCATTGGGGAAGGAACTAAGGAATCTTCTTTTTTATAGAACTTAACTAAAGCTTTTTCAGAACGCTCATTCGAGCAAAAGCAGATGTATATGGAAGAACCAGAAAACGAACTTATTTTTGCCCACCAAAACTCTTTTTTATGGAAATAAACTCAACTCTTTCATGCTAGTAACAAGTCTAAATGGATTCATCACATATCTTTGAATTGATATGTTAGATACAGATGGATCCTATATTGTATTGTAAATTACCCCTCTTTTATTTTGTCAATCGATGTTTCTTTTTATCCGTTCTTTTCCCGCTTGATGATCAAATTATTGGATCTCTTATAACTATTCTCTTATAACTATAATATAAGATCCAATTTCTCTCGGGTTTTGCCACTCATTTTTGATTTCATCATCCCATCAATATTTTTCATAAATTTCCCCCAATTATTCCCGGGTTATGGTCTGGGTAGCCAGCGAAACTTTTTGAAATAATTGATCTAAGGGGGTTCTTTTGTCTCGAAATCCGAATAATATGAATTACTCGAGGTGGCTCTTTCGGGCATTCACCGAAAGGATGTAATTGTTTCGAATTTGACCAATTGAGAGATCGGAAAACAATATATATTTTTATTTCTTCATTCAGCGCGAACCCTTATTCTAATTCTATATTCTTTCTCGATACAAGGACTAACCAATTAATTACAAATAAAAAAGGGCAGTAGATCCATAGGTTCAATACCTTGTTATAGAACTCATGCTTCATAGAAATATCAGATCGGATAGAGTCGACGAATGAGTTGGTTTCATTAGCAATTCACAGATTCAAAATGCCACAAAAGAAAGCACTCACTACCCTCCCATATCTTGCATCTATAGTATTTTTGCCCTGGTGGATCTCTCTCTCATTTAATAAAAGTCTGGAATCTTGGGTTACGAATTGGTGGAATACTGGGCAATCCGAAACTTTTTTGAATGATATTCAAGAAAAGCATGTTCTAGAAAAATTCATAGAATTAGAGGAACTATCCCTTTTGGACGAAATGATAAAAGAGTACCCGGAGACACATATACAAAAGCTTCATATAGGAATTCATAAAGAAACGATACAATTGATCAAGATGCACAATGAGAGTCATATCCACAGCATTTTGGACTTCTCGACAAATATAATCTATTTCGCTATTCTAAGTGGTTATTCTATTCTGGGTAATGAAGAACTTGTCATTCTTAATTCTTGGGTTCAGGAATTCTTCTATAACTTAAGTGACACAATAAAAGCTTTTTCTATTCTTTTATTAACTGATTTATGTATCGGATTCCACTCGCCCCATGGTTGGGAACTAATGATTGGTTCTATCTCCAAAGATTTTGGGTTTGATCATAACGACCAAATTATATCGGGTCTTGTTTCCACTTTTCCAGTCATTCTAGATACAATTTTGAAATATTGGATCTTCCGTTATTTAAATCGCGTATCTCCGTCACTTGTAGTGATTTATCATTCAATGAATGACTAAAGACTGATCCACCGATATTAATCCAATCATAATGTTTGTTACTTCGTACATAAACAAACCATTAAAAATCTTACTCACTTTTTATATTTCTACCCATCCAGGGATTCTTCCTATATTCCAGTAAAATTATTCCAATACAATAGCAGAATCGTGGACAGGGAACTATACTAGCAACCTACCTAATTTATTGTAGAAATTTTGGGATCAATAATTGGACCATGCAAAATAGAAATACCTTTTCTTGGATAAAGGAACAGATGGCTCGATCCATCTCTGTATCGATCATGATATATGTAATAACTCGGACATCTACTTCATATGCATATCCCATTTTTGCACAGCAGGGTTATGAAAATCCACGAGAAGCAACTGGGCGTATTGTATGTGCCAATTGCCATTTAGCTAATAAGCCCGTAGATATTGAGGTTCCACAAGCGGTACTTCCTGATACTGTATTTGAAGCAGTTGTTAGAATCCCTTATGATATGCAACTGAAGCAAGTTCTTGCTAATGGAAAAAAGGGGGCTTTGAATGTGGGAGCTGTTCTTATTTTACCTGAGGGATTTGAATTAGCTCCTCCCGATCGTATTTCTCCCGAGATGAAAGAAAAGATGGGCAATCTGTCTTTTCAGAGTTATCGCCCCACTAAAAAAAATATTCTTGTGATAGGTCCTGTTCCTGGTCAGAAATATAGTGAAATCACCTTTCCTATCCTTTCCCCGGACCCCGCTACTAAAAAAGACGTTTACTTCTTAAAATATCCTATATATGTAGGCGGGAACAGGGGAAGGGGTCAGATTTATCCCGATGGGAGTAAGAGTAACAATACAGTCTATAATGCTACAGCAGCAGGTATAGTAAGCAAAATCATACGTAAAGAGAAGGGGGGATATGAAATAACCATAGCGGATGCATCGGACGGACACCAAGTGGTTGATTTTATACCTCCAGGACCAGAACTTCTTGTTTCAGAAGGTGAATCCATCAAGCTTGATCAACCACTAACAAGTAATCCCAATGTGGGTGGATTTGGTCAAGGAGACGCAGAAATAGTACTTCAAGATCCATCACGTGTCCAAGGCCTTTTGTTCTTCTTGGCATCTGTTATTCTGGCACAAATATTTTTGGTTCTTAAAAAGAAACAGTTTGAGAAGGTTCAATTGTCTGAAATGAATTTTTAGATCCACGTATTTATCAACATCAAGTTTATAAAAAAAATCAAATTCTTGTTCTTGCTGATCGATGTAATTATGTATGGTCAAAAAAAAAAGCTTTTTTATTTGCTTGCTTTGTTTATACTGTTTTTCTGCGAGATGCCGGGAATTACTTGGATTCCACTGCTAGTATAGTAATAGAATAGTATTCTATTGCGAAGAACACTATTTAACTTGAACTTGACTACCCGTTTTTCAATCCAAATTGGAGTGGTGTGATTATGTCACTATTGGCAAATTTGAAATGCCACGAAATATATCAATAGTTTTCTATGCTATTAGAATAATAGAATCAAATTCGAATAGAAATAGATAATAGACATACGTGGTAGGAGACTATAAAGTAAGGGATAAATGAAAGGAACAACCGATTCTAGGAGGTATTACTCGTCTTCCTAATCTTCGACACAAGAAAAGTAATTTTCCACCTTTTCTTGTGTCGAAAGAATAATGATTCTTGATCTGCTTCGTCAAAGAGTACTATTCCTTTTTTACATTTTTTCTAGGTTTATCGGAACCTCCTTGTTTGGATTTATAAGAAGTGGTGGGCAAGCAAAACAAAAAAGGGGTAGAGTAACTCATTGAGTAAATAGAACTTCTTCAATGAACTTCTAAAAAAAGTAAAAAACAAAAGAAAATTGAAACTTTGATGAGATAATAAATAGAGTAAGATTCTATTAGTATAGAAATGCTTTGGGTGATGTCTCGTCTACAGGTCTACAGGAATCCATATTATGTCATCCAGAAAATGGATTGATTCCTTCTTTCTTCTGATTTTGGACGAATTGATACTATGTAGAACATATATTCTGAATCCAATCAATGGGATTAATTCTTCAAAAACATTATCATAAAAAATGGAATAGCGTGATTTGAAACATCGGAGCAAAAGGCCCATTTTTTATTTCTACGAATAGAATATTATGATTATGTTAACTGGATGAACTTCGAACTTTTATGTTATGGAATGAATCAAAGTCTCGTTGTAAGAGTAAGAACTCAACGGGACCTTACCCCCTTGTCTAATTCGAGGGGTAAGGTCCCGTTGAGTTCTTACTTTCTTTTTCCTGTCTACAACTTAGTTCATATGATTACTATAGGGATGAACCCAATCCGGAATATGAACCGTAAAAGAAAACACCTAGTGAACCGATCACAGGAATACCAGCTACAGTACCTATCAGCCAAAGAGGAATCCTTCCAGTAGTATCGGCCATTTACCCCACTTCCCTCCACATTTCATCAAGTGGTCATGCTAGAGACATAAACAGTCATGGATAATTATGAGATGAGATCCGTCCGAATGGGATAAGAGAATTCCTACTATTCTTTTTCTTTCTCTTAATTGAAGAAATAATTGGAAAATAAAACAGCAAGTACAAAAATGAGTAATAACCCCCAGTAAAGACTGGTACGATTCAATTCAACATTTTGTTCGTTCGGGTTTGATTGTGTCATAGCTCTATAATTCAATTCGGATTAGGTTTATCGTTGGATGAACTGCATTGCTGATATTGACCCCAAAAAAGAAACGGTAGGTACAGCTAGTCCGTGAACAGCCAACCATCGCACTGTAAAAATTGGATAGGTTCGATCTATAGTCATTGGGGCCTCCTAAAAGGATCTACTAAATTCATCGAGTTGTGCCAAAGGATCAAAACGGCCAGTTATTAATGGAATTCCTTGTCGGCTCTCTGTAAAATACTCGTTTGGCCGAGGGCTTCCAAACACATCGTAAGCTAAACCCGTGCTGACGAATAACCAACCCGCAATAAATAGGGAAGGTATAGTAATGCTATGAATGACCCAGTATCGAATACTGGTAATAATATCAGCAAAAGAGCGTTCTCCCGTGCTTCCAGACATGCTGCGCTCCACATATTCTTGTACAGTCAAAGGGGGATCGATTCCGTGAAAGATGGGATCAGTAAATGGAAACCCACTGATCTTGAATCTTTGTGAGATCGTCAATAGTGTACCGAGGGCATCTTTAGAGTATACCGAATCAGTATAGCTATCCTTCTTCTGACACAGCAACGCAATTTCAATCAATATCGAAACCAAAAGAAGTGGTACATAATTGATTTCTTCCTTTCTTGTTCCTTATATATGCGGAACCGTGTGCTATTCAATCGAAAATTTTTCAAATTCCTGTAGTAGTATAAGTATAGGGTTCTTTCCATTACTAACTTTGGACTAGAACCCGAGGATCTGGTAGAGTGTGAGTCCAACGGGTTCTAATAATTCATGAAAGATATTATCATATTCACACAATTCAATTAGATACGAAATCTAGAACCCTGTTGTATATGTATAAAAGAAAAAGGTTTTTGTTCAAATCCTTTCAGTTCAAGAAATCGGTTAGTAGTACAATAAGATTAGTAGATAGTATTCAATGAAAGAAAACAAACAATAGTTGGAACAATCAATATGCGTGATGCAACCGTTGCTGCATTACATCCAAAGGTTCCTTCTTGACTAGCTCCAAGGATAGGACTCCCTAATATGGAAAGACAGCATGTAGAACCTAAAACCAAAAGATAATAGAATTACTAGTCTTAAAATTGAGTTGTACCGAACTAAGGCTTTTATTTCTTCGAGCGATCGTGCGACACTTTTTTCTTAGCAGTCGAGATATTATGTATAATTAATGAGCCTACATGCTTAATCTAATGGGGTAACCACTGAATCTAATGAGGTAAAGCAAAAGGTATTCTAAGGTCCTTTGTTCCAGAATAGAAACTGGATTCTATACAATTAAAAAAGAAAAAATTTTCCAATTTGATTTAATTCCATAGTGATTCAAAGAGAGTTTCATTTATAAATGAAATTCCACTACAAGGTTCTTTTCCTATTACTTTACCCACGAGTTGCTCAATGAATCTGTTGAGTCGAAATCACGGCATGGGTAGATGTCACAGATGATGAATCAATCTTTTTTTTCCACTTCTCTCACTCTATCTTTGTTAGTGACGTCTATAATGATAAATGATAATGAAAGATGAATCAAAAACTTTCAATTGGAACGGATTCTATCAATTGGTATTTTTTCGTATCCTCTTATCTTTCAAAAGCGGAAACTTAGGTAAGTTTTTTATAACCATATGTATAAAAAGAACGTATCTCATTTAGCTCCCTCATGCCTACTATAACTAGTTATTTCGGTTTTCTACTGGCGGCTTCAACTATAACCCCAGCTCTATTTATTGGTCTGAGCAAAATACGACTTATTTGAATTGAATTCTAAATTCATAAAAATAAATGTTTCTGTGAGATTCTAGGCACTCTAGAATGCCTTCCCGCGTCAATTGTAAATTCTTGGTCATTGAGATTCATGGTCGATTCGGATTAATATTTAAAGATAGATATTACCTCTCTTTTTTCTTCCCCTTTCAAACATCAAACAAATCGAAATGATTGAAGTTTTACTATTTGGAATCGTGTTAGGTCTAATTCCTATTACTTTGGCTGGATTATTCGTAACTGCATATTTACAATACAGGCGCGGTGATCAGTTGGATCTTTGATTAAGTAAGATCTCGTTTTTTGATTGACCCCCTTCTTTTTTTAACCCGCAGGAGGTCAAATTCAGATTCAGGTTGCTGTTCAAGTTAGTGAAGTTATTTCATTGAAATTCGACCTAAGAAGAACAGAATCACGCTCTGTAGGATTTGAACCTACGACATCGGGTTTTGGAGACCCACGTTCTGCCGAGCTGAACTAAGAGCGCTTTCTTATCACAATAGATAAGACCGTAAAGAAAAGAAAGAAAAGGATTCTTTTTGTACGCCCAATACACCTTGCATGCAGATAGTATCATAAACTGAAATGAAAGATTGAGTCTATCCAATTTTCATCGATCTCAATGGATCCCCCCGTTATTGCCCATACTTGTTACTGCCCGTAGGAGAAGGAATAGGTAGGGATGACAGGATTTGAACCCGTGACATTTTGTACCCAAAACAAACGCGCTACCAAGCTGCGCTACATCCCTTTCAATTGGTATATCAGTGTCATTGTAGAGAATCCCTGTCTTGTTTTCCACATCATTATTTCCCCATTGATATACAATTTCGCTTGCCATTTTTTCTTTTTGGTCTCATATAACATATAATAAAAATATACATATGAAACCCAACATATAAACATATAAATAAATTAATATTTATCGGTAATACTCAGGAAGAAGGGGGCGTCTTTTTCTGTTTTAAGGAAAGGGGAATCTTATCTACCGGGGTCGTTGTATATATCCATTGTTGTTAGGGATTCCGCGTACAAATACAAGTGATCCTTAACTACATATGCATCTGATCATATATGTATTACAATTAAAGAAGGAGGATTTTCAATGCGAGATATAAAAACATATCTCTCCGTGGCACCTGTGCTAAGTACTCTATGGTTCGGGTCCTTAGCAGGTCTATTGATAGAGATCAATCATTTATTCCCAGATGCGTTGACATTCCCCTTTTTTTTCATTCTAGTTATTGACATGAGAAGGGACGAAGAAGATTAGTGATATAATAAATTATCTCTGACTAATCCTTCTTCCTCTCTTTTCTTTGTTTTCTTCTTTTTTCGGTTTTTTAGGATATGTAAGGGCAGAAAAATAAAGAATCAAAGTGGATTCAACCTCAGTAAAACTCGGGTCAGGCTCAAATTCTACTATTAATAATTAATAGGGGGAGTACGCAAATAGCAATAAATGTAGTTCTAGGCAACAAAATCATACAAGATACTTAAACGAAATACTGTACTAGGGTTAGAAATAATTAATAGTTAGAAATTGTTGTATCACTTATTATTATTGCTCTATTGATTGCAATGAAATCTTTCATAATTGGATTTCGAGTTAGCAACTTCTATTTTTTTTTTTTTACTTTTTTTCTTCGTTTCGGATCGAAAAGCGAAGCGTTGAGTGAATCCAAAATTCAAAGGAGGTTCATGGCCAAGGGTAAAGAGGGTCAGAGTCAGAGTTATTTTGGAATGTACTAGTTGTGTCCGAAACAGTGTTAATAAGGAATCGCCGGGCATTTCCAGATATATTACTCAAAAGAATCGACACAATACACCTAGTCGATTGGAATTGAGAAAATTCTGTCCCTATTGTTACAAGCATACAATTCATGGGGAGATAAAGAAATAGATTGAAGGGGCGTGTGTGTGTGCTACCCTTCGAAGTAACAAGAACAAATACATATAATATATAGAAACAAATCAAATCCTATTTTGGTCGGATCCCAAATGAATTCGAATTCAGAAATAGGATTTTAGAGATAAGGAATAAACCATGGATAAATCCAAGCGACCTTTTCTTAAATCCAAGCGATCTTTTCGTAGGCGTTTGCCCCCAATTGGATCGGGGGATCGAATTGATTATAGAAACATGAGTTTAATTAGTCGATTTATTAGTGAACAAGGAAAAATATTATCTCGACGAGTGAATAGATTAACCTTGAAACAACAACGATTAATTACTATTGCTATAAAACAAGCTCGTATTTTATCTTTGTTACCTTTTCTTAATAATGAGAAACAATTTGAGAGAACCGAGTCAACCCCTAGAACTACTGGTCCTAGAACCAGAAATAAATAGGCCTACGCCTCAATTGAATCAAAATTGCAATTCGAACCCCAACCCAGGTTGATGTTTTGTTCGAAAAATTAGAGAATCCAGATTGGATTGTCATGTCATAAGAAAACAAAATAGAATCGGGGAATAAAAAGATAAAATCTTTTATTTTTATTATTGAAACGTGTTCGTTCATTTTTACTACTTTATCGTAGTAATTTAGACTCTACCTTCCCGGAGTTCATTCTCCGGGGAACTCCGCTTAAATCATTCTGGTGGATTCCTTCCAATCCCCTTATTTAATGATCTCATTGGAAATCATGTAAAGACAATTCCTATTTGATATAGCTATTTGTGCAAGTATTTTACGATTAAGAAGCAACTGCCTCTTTTGCAGATCGTGTATTAATCATCGACTATAACTATAGGATACCCTATTCTCACGAATTACTGCATTTATACGAGTGATCCACAAACGACGAAAATCTCTCTTTTGCCTGCCCCTATCTCGATGAGCAGAAACCAAAGCTCTCATTTTCTGTTGAGTAATAGTTCGAGTAAGTCTTGAATGAGCCCCTCGAAAGGTTGATGCAAATAAACGAATTTTTGTTCTACGTCTCCGAGCTATATATCCTCGTCTAATTCTGGTCATTGAATCAAATGAAACTTTGATGAATAACTGATTGATTTCGTTTCTTTCAGTCATTCTTTTTCCCCCTCCTGGTCTATTAATAACAAAACTGATTCTTCCGGTGTATAAAATAAAAATTCCAATGGCTTTTGCTACTATGACCTTCCCAACCACGATTTTTTTTGAAGCATTTCACCTCGAAATAAGAAATTGTATCGATACTCGGTATCCAAAAAATAGTAAAAGTAAATTAAGTCGTAAATGTAAATGAATAAATAGTGGGTTCCATCGTTTCTATGGTTACTTTTTAAACGGGTGAGGTCCTTTCTATACACCGGAGCCCCCTTCCCTATTTAGTTTTAGTAACTTGTACAGTTCACACTCTTTGGCTCTACCCATAAATTCTACAGTAATAGGTCTTTTCACAATGAGATCTACCCATACAGTAACGGCATTTAATTATGAAGGTTGGTTAGGTAGCTGACCCTGTTAATCCGTTCTTGCAAGAGTGGGAGCATAATTTTTCTGCTTTTTAAATACCATTCCCCGCTTAATGGATAACCATTTGCTACCAATGGGGAATTGCTTCTCATCTCCAATTGAGGTGATTGGATTTCTACCAATGGAAACCATAAATTTTATACACAATAGAGGTCTTTTTTTAGATAGTGAGTGGAACTCTTCCATTCTATCCTATTCATTGGTACTGATCATTGATACTGTCAAAATTGTCTCCTTTCTTTTGTTCCAGTTCATGATCTGAACGAGTCGCACATACACCCTAGTACATGTTCCTCGACGCTGAGGACATCCCGAAGAGCGGGGGATTTTGTGACATTTCTGATTGGCTGTCTTGTGTTTCTAATAAGTTGTTTAATAGTTGGCATGCTGAATCGTATACAGAATGGGCTGGTTTAGATCGATCCTAACCGATGATTATGAATTACGTCGATTTCATTGAATATTTTACCCCATTTTACCTCGGTAAGAAGATAAAATATCAAATCACAGTTCATTCAATTATGTTCGAAATGGAATCACGGATTTACGTGAAATCCTCGGTATTTCGACCGCTACAAGATCAACAATTCCATGGGCTTGGGCTTCTGTTGCTGACATAAAAACATCCCTTTCCATGTCTTCGGATACAACCCATAAGGGATTGCCCGTTCTTTGTACATAAACCCTTGTGAGGGTTTCGCGGAGTTTCAACAGTTCTTCCGCTTCCAGGACAAATTCTCCTGTTTGTGCCTCATAAAAAGAACTAGCAGGTTGGTGGATCATTACCCTGATGATATAACATAATGAGTGCTTCCCCTATCTCGCCCGATCGTGCGAAGGAAAGAGATAAAGAACAAGAAAAAAAAAATAGAATTGAACAACCGTACAGGCATTTTTTGCGCATTGCATACGGCTCTAGAATGGAATTTACTTTTTCCTTTCATTGAAGAAAGAGAAAAACATAGGATCTATCAGACCCAAATCGTTAAATGATCCATTTACCACCCTTCCTTTCGGGAGAGTTAAAAAATACTATGATGGTTCCGTTGCTTTATATATTTATCTCCTTTGTGATTCAGCAATCCCAAAGTTTCTTTTTGATCCGATCATCAAATAAGGAAAAAATGATCGTTTTTTTTTTTTTCATTTTAATACTCTTTCGTAACATAAATATTGGAAAGAGACCTCTGGTGTGAAAACAAAAAAGTTTGTGACGCTGAAATGGACCCCCGATAGATAAGATCAAATCGGAAATACCTTTTGTCTCATACTACTCTCTCGATACAGAATCTCATGTTATGAAAAAACAATAATGGTTTGCTCATATCGAACTCGAAGTGCCATGCTATTATTACTTATTATTCATATTCTATATGGCGAAGGCATAGTCTTCTTTTTCTCTCAAATAAAAACTCATTGGCGCCAAGCGTGAGGGAATGCTAGACGTTTGGTAATTTCTCCCCCGACCAGGATGAAAGACCCCATTGAAGCGGCCAATCCCATGCATATTGTATGTACATCTGGTTGCACAAATTGCATAGTATCATACATAGCTATTCCGGGTGTTACCCATCCACCAGGAGAGTTTATAAACAAATAAAGATCCTTGGTATCATCCTCTATAGTAAGATATATCATGAGACCAATAAGTTGATTCGAGATCTCATTATCAACGTTTTGGCCTAAAAAAAGTATTCTTTCTCGATGAAGTCGGTTGATTAGGACAAAATTGTATCCCTTAGGAACCGTACACGCACCTTTGGATGCATACGGTTCAAAAAATAAAAATTGCGAAAAAAAGAATCAATGTGTCAATTCCAGCCCTCTTTATTTATTTTTTTTCATAGCAGGATCTTTCTAACTCCTAACGAATAACGAAGGGGCTTTTTCTTCGATTTTTCAAGAAAGATGAGTTTTTACTCACTTCCCCATAAAAAAGAACTCACTAAACTTATCGAACTAACGTCTCATTGATATATTCTTTCATCGAAATCCAATCCAAATTACGAATTACGATGTTATTTTCTTGTTCCTGAATGGGCCTCTTCAATTCTTTTAGGTTTATGCTCTACTCCGGGTAAAGATCTACCCGATCTCGATTTGCACATATAGGACAAATGATCCCAATACCACTTCTTTTGTTTGCTAAGACTTCTTTTTTTTTTCAATTCATTTCATGTCTTCCGCCAAATATTCGATGTAGTCATCATATTATTCCATTGATTGATTGGCAGTTTGAGATCGCTCATATGGTATAATATAAATAGGAATCATTAATCATTTATGATACAAATTTATGATACAAATGGGAATCATACATATTTTACCAATTGGGTATTTTCTGAACGGAGCCTGGATACTTCATTTTATTGGTCCAACCAAGCCAACCATAAATTCTTCTAACATAAATTCTTATAATTGAAAATATTAATATTGATCCCCCAAATAAATTGCTCTAATTGCACTTCACGCTCCAAATTATTGATGGTTCAATCAATCAATCTTGGGTGAAACAGAGGATATCTCGATCGGGGGAGAAAACGGGGAAATCCCATATGACCCAATATGTCTGACAAGTCGCACTATACGTCAACCCAAACTGAATCTTCCTCTCCAGGAATCCGAAAAGGTACTTTTGGAACACCAATAGGCATTAAATGAAAGAAAAAGGGATTAAGTACTATATTTCACTTTGATGTGGAAACGTAACAATGGGTTTTTATTGTTTTCATAATATTGCTGTTTTTCGGATTTTATCCATAGATTGGAAAGTTCATCGAAGAAGACGGAATGAATAAAGAAAAATTCTTATGATATGATATGAATGGGCTGGGCTGTTCGAATGATGAACAAGTATCTATGCATTCGCTCATAGAAAATGGGACCAATCCCCCATTGCG
>NW_028238203.1:50000-57500 GCF_041429995.1 Eschscholzia californica
TAATTCTTCCGTTTTACTGGACGGAATTTCAATGAATTAGGCCCATAAGAACCATGAAGTCCTGGTTTTTCAATCAAAAATGAATTACTTAGGACTCGTATTTCTAGGGCATTCTGGTAGTTCGACCGTGGAATTCCTTTGTTTCGGTATTTCCGGAATATGAGTGTGTGACTTGTTATAATTGATCCTATTGATAGTACAGAGAATGGGTCTGTCATCTCGATAGAGATGGTTCTACCTCGTCGGATATTCATTCGAATATCTGGAGCACGGAATCCGTGGAATAGATCAAGAAATATTTGCACTATGATTCATACCTACTATTCAGACCTCGCGACCGGACTCAAAAAACAAAGAGTTATAATTCTAAATCGAAGGTTTTTTCTTTGTTCAAAATATAAGCATAAGCGGGATTTTGAACAAAGGACAAATGTTTCTCTGGATTTTTAGTCATTACATCTATTCATTGAATAAGTGATGATCAAACGGTTCTTACTCAGAGAACCTTTGGGCTGGGCTTGGGGGCTCTATTGAATCATCGTGGTTCTAGTATGAATCTGAGGTTTCAATCGATTCATAGGGTCTCAACAAGAGAATTCCTATCATATCAATAATAAAAAAAGTAAATCTACATTACACACAAAGAAAAACAAAATACCAAATCAAAATAAATAAAAAATAGGGAAAGAGAAGATTCAAGAGGCCTGTAACGATCAAGATAAAGACGAATGAGCCGACTTGAGATTTTGGCATTATCATCACAAAGAAGAACTTCAGGGTTTTTGGCCCTTTGTATCTTCAGAGAGAAGGTTGAATCGGGGATAAGAAGTTTCAAACTTTCTATTACATATCCGTTGCAACCAGTATTTGGGTGTTTCCGCTTGAGCTGTACGAGATGAAATTCTCATATACGGTTCTAAGAGGGGGAGTCCCCTTGGTTTACCTATCTCAATAAAGTATATGATTGGTTCGAAGAGCGTCTCGAGATTCAGGCGATTGCAGATGATATAACTAGTAAATATGTTCCCCCTCATGTCAACATATTTTATTGTCTAGGAGGGATTACGCTTACTTGTTTTTTAGTACAAGTAGCTACGGGGTTTGCTATGACTTTTTACTACCGTCCGACCGTTACCGAGGCTTTTGCCTCGGTTCAATATATAATGACTGAAGCTAACTTTGGTTGGTTAATACGATCAGTTCATCGATGGTCGGCAAGTATGATGGTCTTAATGATGATCCTGCACGTATTTCGTGTGTATCTCACCGGTGGATTTAAAAAACCTCGCGAATTGACTTGGGTTACGGGTGTGGTTCTGGCTGTATTGACCGCATCTTTTGGTGTAACTGGTTATTCCTTACCTCGGGACCAAATTGGTTATTGGGCAGTAAAAATCGTGACAGGCGTACCTGACGCTATTCCTGTAATAGGATCACCCTTGGTCGAGTTATTACGCGGAAGTGCTAGTGTGGGTCAATCTACCTTGACTCGTTTTTATAGTTTACACACTTTTGTATTACCTCTGCTTACTGCCGTATTTATGTTAATGCATTTCCCAATGATACGCAAGCAAGGTATTTCTGGTCCTTTATAGAGAAGACAGATCATAGATATTTGTAATCAATCATATATCATTTTGGGGAGGAACAATAGTATTTCATTGCTAGAAATATGGATTATAAAAAAAAAAAAAATAAGACATTTATTTGGATATTTACCTTCAACTTCGCAATATTATATTATTTATTTGATATGAATAGTTGAAGTGGATTCTCCGAAGAGAAAATGGATTATGGGAGTGTGTGACTTGAACTATTGATTGGCCCGTGCAGATATATGATTTTATCCGCCACATTGGAATTTACAACCAAATGTGTCTCTGTTCCAACCACCACGTAAGCCCCATACCGAGGATAGGCTGGTTCGCTCGAGGAGAATTTTTTCTATGATCAGAGCCGAATCATGTCGTGCATCAACAGGCTCCGTAAGATCCAGTAGAATAAGTGATGTGGCAAGATCCAGATTATGTTCTATCTATTCCACTTACTTAATAGTATGGAAATGCATTCATTTCCTTTGCATCGATTACGATCTATGATACTATCGGAGTGAAACAAGGGATCTAAAGAAGAATAGAGGCTAGACTATATTAGTAACAAGTAAATCCTTTGTATGTTGTATGTAAGAAGACTCGAGAGATGTTGGGGCGAAACACAATCGCAAGGTATGAGACGACCCAAAATGCATTTGATCATGATCAAATTTGTAAGCCTACTTGGGTATTGAGCATTTACCTGTAAGAACTAAATTCTTTGCAATGCGTAGTTGCAACTCCGGAAAATTGTATCCGGTAAATCTTTTCTTACATAGAGTCATATATGTGTGGGTATGGCTGACATATAGATTTTCTATGGATCTATTTGATTCCTGTGATTCTTGCTCGAGCCGGATGATGAAAAATTATCATGTCCGGTTCCTTCGGGGGATGGATCCATACGAATTCGCCTATCCCAATAACAAAGAAACCTGACTTGAATGATCCTGTATTAAGAGCTAAATTGGCGAAAGGAATGGGTCATAATTATTATGGAGAACCCGCATGGCCCAACGATCTTTTATATATTTTTCCAGTAGTAATTCTAGGTACTATTGCATGTAATGTAGGTTTAGCAGTTCTAGAACCGTCAATGATTGGCGAACCTGCGGATCCATTTGCAACTCCTTTGGAAATATTACCCGAATGGTATTTCTTTCCCGTATTTCAAATACTCCGTACAGTACCAAATAAGTTATTGGGGGTTCTTTTAATGGTTTCAGTACCAGCGGGATTATTGACAGTACCCTTTTTGGAGAATGTTAATAAATTCCAAAACCCATTTCGTCGTCCAGTAGCTACAACCGTCTTTTTGATTGGTACCGCAGTAGCCCTTTGGTTGGGTATTGGAGCAACATTACCTATTGATAAATCTCTAACTTTAGGTCTTTTTCAAATTAACTCAACCGTGAAATAGAAATAAAAAACCACGACGTATGTATCTAGGGAGGATTCACTTTGAAGCGACTATTCCCTAGATACATCTATTCAATGGAATTCTAGATCTATCCCGAATATACGGATCGTGCTGAAGATTCAAAACCAATTTCATTTTCTTCTTTTTTTATAAAAAAAAGAAGAAATCATTCCAATGTATTTAAAAATGAAAACTGATTCTTCGGTAAATTAATTGCGAAATGCTTTTGTAGAATGTCTAATATCTGTTTTACCTCTTCTATGCGAAAATGCTCAATTTTCATAAGATCTTCTTGACTCTTATTCAAAAGGTCCAATAATGTATATATATTGGACCTTTTGAGGCAATTATAGATCCTGGGAGGCAATTCTGATTGGTCAATAAAAATACATTTCAATGCTATTTCTTTTTTGTTTTTCCTTAGTTTATCCAATCTATCATGAAAGGTAAAAAAGGGTATAGTAACCCTGTTTTGATTGTCCTCTAAATGTATGTCCTGCTCTTCCGCATGTAGAAAAGGTATAAATAAATCAATCAAATTACGGGAGGCTTCGTGAAGTGCTTCTTTAGGAGTTAAACTTCCATTCGTCCAGATTTCTAGAAAAAGTATTTCTTGTTTTTCATTTCCATTCCCATAAGAATGAATACTATGATTCGCATTTCGAACAGGCATGAATACAGCATCTATAGGAAAACTTTCACCTTGGGCGTTATTTGGTGTTTTCATACGATATCCGCGATTCCTTTCGATTTGTAATCCAATACACAAATCGATAGGTTCCGTTAGGCTAGCTATATGCTGTGTAGTATCAACGATTTCCACAGAAGGCGGTGAGATGATGTCTTGAGCAGTTACGTATCCAGGACCCTTGACGCAAATGGATGCGTCGTGAGTTCCATACAGATTACTTCTCAATACAATTTCTTTCAAATTCATTAAAATTTCATGTACGGATTCTTCAATACCTACTATGGTAGAATATTCATGTGGTATCTTCTCAGATTTTGCACGTGTGATACATGTTCCTTCTATTTCTCCAAGCAAAGCCCTTCGCATCGCGATGCCTATTGTATCGGCTTGACCTCTCATAAGCGGAGACAGAATAAAACGGCCATAATAAAGGCGCTTACTGTCTGCTCTTGATTCAACACACTTCCACTGTAGTGTCCGAGTAGATACTGCTACTTCCTCTCGAAGCATAGTTATTTGATCAGATCATTGAATCATTTATTTCTCTTGAAATCTGTTCAATTCTTATTTCTACACACGTCTTTTTTTAGGGGGTCTACATCCATTATGTGGCATAGGGGTTACGTCCCGTACAAAACTTAAGAGTATACCACTTCTACGAATGGCTCGTAATGCTGCATCTCTTCCGAGACCAGGACCTTTTATCATGACTTCTGCTCGTTGCATACCCTGATCTACTACTGTACGAATAGCATTTCCTGCCGCGGTTTGAGCAGCAAACGGTGTCCCTCTTCTTGTGCCCCTGAATCCACACGTCCCGGCGGAGGACCAAGAAACTACCCGACCCCGTACATCTGTAACCGTTACAATGGTATTGTTGAAACTTGCTTGAACATGAATAACACCTTTTGGTATTCTACGTCCATTCTTACGTGAACCAATACGCCCATTCCTACGTGAACCACCTCTTGGTATAGGTTTTGCCATATTTTATCATCTCATAAATATGAGTCAGAGATATACGGATATATCCATTTCAGGTTAAAACAGATCCTTTATTTAATTTGTACATTTGGTCCTTTAGCGAGTCCTTTTTTAAAAGGATTATCCTTGTCTCTGTTTATGTCTCGGGTTGGAACAAATTACTATAATTCGTCCCCGCCTACGGATCAGTCGACATTTTTCACAAATTTTACGAACGGAGGCCCTTATTTTCATATTTGTCATTCCTTACCTTAATTCCGAATCTACTCCTTGGAAGAAAATAAGTCTCTTGAAATTTTGAACCTCGAGTTGTATCCCCACGAAAGTCATGTTGAAAAAGACACCTAATCATTCGAATCTTTGTTGCGGAGTCTATAAATTATACGTCCCCGGGTTGAATCATAACGACTTACTTCGATTTTGACTCTATCTCCTGGTAGTATCCGTATAAAACTACGTCGGATCTTTCCTGAGACATAACCTAGAATCAGATCTTCATTATCTAAACGAACCCGGAACATACCATTGGGAAGTGATTCAGTAATTAAACCTTCATGAGTCAATTTTTGTTCTTTCATTCCAGGTAACCCCCTTGAAGTATCAACTAATGGAGGAGGAGTGATATTAGACAACCAGCCCTTCCTCTTTTTTTTTATTTATTTTTTTTCACAAATAGGAAGTTACCGAGTCAATTCGGATACTAGAAGGGTCACCATATATAACACAAAATTTCTCCTCCGATTCCTTCTAGTCGAGCCTCTCGGTCTGTCATTATACCTCGAGAAGTAGAAAGAATTACAATCCCCATTCCTCCTAAAATCCTAGGGATTCGTTGATAGTATAGAATAGATTCGTAGACCGGGCCGGCTGATACGTTTTAAAATAGTTCTATATGGTCCTTTTCTATTTCTTCTATGTCGCAGGGTTGAAACCAAAAAATATTTGTTGCTTTCTCGATGTTTTCTCACGTTTTCGATAAAGCCTTCTCGTAGAAGTATTTTCACAATGCTTTCGGTGATATTAGTAGATGCTATTCGAACCGTTCCTTTTTTATCCATGTCAGCATTTCGTATAGAAGTTATTATGTCGGCAATAGTGTCCCTACCCATGATGAACTATAATTATCGGTGCCTCCGAGTTTTGATATAATCAACATGCTCTTTTTTTTTTTTATGAATTCTTAAGGGATATACGTGATACACAATCTACTAAATTAATTTAATCTATTTCCGAGACCTACTATATTATGGTCTCGTCTATTAGTATTTATAATACCTCGGGGGCTAATGAGACTATTTTAGTAAAATTCAACTGTCTCAATTCCCGAGCTATCGCACCAAAAACTCGAGTTCCTTTTGGATTTCCTTCTTGATCAATGACAACTGCAGCATTGTCATCATATCGTATTATCATACCGTTGTCACGTTTAAGTTCTTTACATGTACGTACAATTACAGCTCTGATCACCTCTGATCTTTCTAGAGGCATATTGGGCACTGCTTCTTTGATTACAGCAACAATAACGTCACCAATATGAGCATAACGGCGATTACTAGCTCCTATGATTCGAATACACATCAATTCTCGAGCCCCGCTGTTGTCCGCTACATTTAAATGGGTCTGAGGTTGAATCATATCATTTTTTTTTTATCTTTTCTTTCAATGCAAAGAAAGGGCAAAGGAAAAAAAGAAATATTGTTTGTCCAGAAACAAAAATCTGCGGTTGTTTTTTATCACAAAAACCCCTTTCCTTTGGTTGCACATCCCTATTCCGCAATAAGGAATTGGGTTCGTATAGGCATTTTGGACGCAGCGATTGAAATAGCTTCTCTGGCTACAATTTCTGATACTCCACCCATTTCATAAAGTATTCGACCCGGTTTAACGACCGATACCCAATATTCGGGAGATCCTTTCCCCGAACCCATACGCGTTTCCGTAGGTCTTACTGTAACAGGCTTGTCTGGAAATAGACGTACCCATATTTTTCCACCACGACGCGCATATCGTGTCATTGCTCGTCTCCCTGCTTCTATTTGTCTAGATGTGATCCAAGCGGGTTCAAGTGCCTGAAGAGCATATCTACCGAAACTAATATGATTGCCTCGATAAGATATTCCCTTCATTCTTCCTCTATGTTGTTTACGGAATCTGGTTCTTTTGGGGTTATAGTTGATGGTTGTTTCTCAATGCCATCTCTACTGCAGAACCGGACATGAGAGTTTCTTCTCATCCAGCTCCTCGCGAATGAAACGATTCATTACTATTACAAATATGTAGTGAATTAATAATACACTGAATCATGGGATTTTTTGAGATCGAATCTGTCACGTAAAAATTTTAATGTCTTGGATTTATATACAACTAGACATATATTTTTATGAAAATCGATTTTTTAGAACTATAACGAATCTTTATTTTGACCCTTATTGAATCCCTCAAAACTTAGCAATCCAATAAGGCTTTCGCGGGCGAATATGGACTCTTTCAATATCTCTTTCATACGTAGGGTCAGGTCAGCCCATGACCTCTAAATGAATTGATTCCTGGTTCTTTCCGCCATCCCACCCAATGAATCATTAGGATTCGTTTTCAATAGAATCTTCTGCAGTCACAGGTTCCGTCGTTCCCATCACTTCTTGATTAATGGCTAGGCCTGAACTCTGCAATGGAGCTCCTAATTAAATTTGTTATTCCTGAGTCAATCTACTCAGTCTTTATTGACTCGATGCTCTTTATTATTTTTCCTATGAACCGGATTCATTTAATTATGTAATTATAATTATGGCCGAATCCAATCCATAGTGATGCTT
>NW_028238204.1:5000-7500 GCF_041429995.1 Eschscholzia californica
AAGGGCCAAGGCACCTGCCAGCCCAAGGGCTGTGCACGGCCTGGGGAGGGAGCTCACCCCTCCCCTATATAGTGCAAAGTTATTGTTTTCCCTATTTTCACAAGGAAACATCAAATTTTTAACCAAGCATACTCGGCCTTTGCTCCTTCGTTACTCGTCCAAATCCAACAAACTTGCATTCGTTGGAAAGGTCTTTTCACAAGGATTCTTTTGATATATAATAATAGCGATTCCGATAAATATTTATTTTTTTATGAATTTTTAAGTGAATAAACAATTAAAAATTCAAAAAAAATAGAAAAAAAATATTTTTTTCCCGATTCTTTCTCCAATATTCCTGATAAATACCCACACACCCACATATGGAGAATGGTCGAAAATGCTCGAGTGGATATCGAGATGTCCGACGAAGCACCACTTGGAAGGGCCGAGGCACGGGACGCCCGAGCTGTTGCTCGGGCCGGCACGGGACGCGCATGGGACATCCCGGGACGGCATGGGACGCCCTCGCTACAGCTCGAGACGGCCAGGTACGCCCGAGACTTGGCTCGGGACGGCCTGGGACGCCCTCGCCATAGCTCGGGACGGCCTGGGACGCCCGAGACTAGGCTCGGGACGGCCTCGGCACAGCACGGGACGGCCTGGGACGCCCTTGCCACAGCTCGGGACGGCATGGGACGCCCGAGACTTTGCTCGGGACGGCCTGGGACGCCCTTGCCACAGCTCGGGACGGCCTGGGACGGCCTCGGCACAGCTCGGGACGGCCTGGGACGCCCGAGACTTTGCTCGGGACGGCCTGGGACGTCCGAGACTTTGCTCGGGACGGCCTGGGACGCCCGAGACTTGGCTCGGGACGGCCTGGGACGCCCTCGCTCCAGCTCGGGACGCCCTGGGACGGCCTCGACACAGCTCGGGACGGCCTGGGACGTCCGAGACTTTGCTCGGGCCGGCCTGGGACGCCCGAGACTTGGCTCGGGACGGCCTGGGACGCGCTCGGCACAGCTCGGCACAGGCCGGGACGCCCGAGCCGAGCTTCGGGTCGCACGAAATCTCTTCGTATTCCGACATATTAGAAGCTTCCCATCATGTAGTAGGCCGAGCTTTGCCCTTTGGATGCCCTATGGTGCTTGGCGAGCACTAGGGAACGTGCCAGCACAAGTGCTGTGCACGCTCTGGGGAAGGAGCTCAACCCTCCCCCTTATAGTGCAAAGTTATTGTTTTTCCTATTTTCACAAGGAAACATCAATTTTTTAACCAAGCATACTGGGCCTTTACTCCTTCGTTACTCGTCGGAATCCAGCAAACTTATACTCGTTGGAAAGGTCTTTTCGCAAGGATTTTTTTGATATATTATAATAGCGATTCCGATAAATATTTATTTTTCTATGAATTTTTAAGTGAATAAACACCGGAAAATTCATAAAAAATAGAAAAAAAAATATTTTCTTCCGTTTCTTTTCTCCAATAATTCATAAATAATACCTCAATAGTATTAATGAAGAGAGAGTCGAAATGGCCCGGGTGGATTTCGAAATGTCCCACGACCCCATAGAATGCACGGGCCAGCCGAGCCAAAAGAATGGGACGCGCACGGGACAGCATTGGTCAGGCTCGGGACGGCACGGGACAGCACGGGACGCGCATGGGACGGCACGGGACGCGAATGGGACGGCCTTGCTAAGGCTCGGGACGGCATGGGACAGCACGGGACGCGAATGGGACGGCCTTGCTAAGGCTCGGGACGGCATGGGACAGCTCGGGACGCGCATGGGACGGCCTTGGTGAGGCTCGGGACGGCCTTGGTCAGGCTCGGGACGGCATGTCACGGCCCTGGTGAGGCTCGGACGGCACGGGACGCGCATGGGACGGCACGGGACGGCCTGGGACGGCCTTTGTGAGGCTCGGACGGCACGGGACGCGCATGGGACGGCCTTGGCGAGGCTCGGGACGGCATGGGACAGCACGGGACGGCCTCGGCACAGCTCGGACGGCACGGGACGCGCATGGGACGGCCTTGGCGAGGCTCGGGACGGCATGGGACAGCACGGGACGGCACGGGACGGCCTCGGCACAGCTCGGACGGCACGGGACGGCCTTGGCGAGGCTCGGGACGGCATGGGACAGCACGGGACGGCACGGGACGGCCTCGGCACAGCTCGGACGGCACGGGACGGCCTTGGCGAGGCTCGGGACGGCATGGGACAGCACGGGACGGCACGGGACGGCCTCGGCACAGCTCGGACGGCACGGGACGGCCTTGGCGAGGCTCGGGACGGCATGGGACAGCACGGGACGGCCTCGGCACAGCTCGGGACGGCACGAGACGCGCATGGGACGGCCTTGGTGAGGCTCGGACGGCACGGGACGCGCATGGGACGGCCTTGGTGAGGCTCGGACGGCACGGGACGCGCATGGGACATCATGGGACGCACATGGGACACCTTATGGGGATCATCAAGGGACGTTGCACGGGACATTCTTTCCCACGAAGGGCATTTAC